>NC_037673.1:139657941-139795967 GCF_003255815.1 Theropithecus gelada | reverse complement strand
GGGCCTATCATGGGGAGGGGGAAGGGGGGAGGGATTGCATTGGGAGTTATACCTGATGTAAATGACGAGTTGATGGGTGCAGCACAGCAACATGGCACAAGTATACATATGTAACAAACCTGCACGTTATGCACATGTACCCTACAACTTAAAGTATAATCATAGTAAATAAATTTAAAAAAAAAAAAAAAAAGATTTAGCAGATCTCCAGAGTCACGTGCTTCTCTGCTTCTAGTCTTCCTCTTCATAGAAATGAAATCTTAAGGAAATCCATCAGACCAGCTCGTTCATCCTTAAAAGATGTGCACTGGAGGAAGAAGGATTGGGATTTTATCTCTGTTGTAGTCGTATCCCATAATTTGAGGGCCGCACACCATGCTACATTCATATTCATGTTCTCTTTCTCTTTTTCTTTCCCTTCTCTCTCTGTTCCTCCCCGACTCCCCCCATCTATTGCCTACCTACCTGTCTCATTTAACCCACGCAACTCCCCCTCCAAGAAAGTATTTAAAAGGTGGTCTCTAGAGCCATACTTCCTAGATGGTAAGTCCTGGCTCTACAACTTGTTAGCTGTGTGACCTCAAACAAAGTAAGTAACCTTTCTGTGCCTAGTTTCCTCATCTGTAAGGGGGATGCTAATAGCACCTATATCATAAGGTAGTTTGAGCCTAGCATTTAAAAGAGTGCCTGCTGCATAGCTAGTTCAAAAAATTATTATTATTATTATGTTTAATAGATGGCAAACTGTGGTTTTGGAAGTTTAGATAACCCACCCAAAGGCATACAGACTGGGTGTTGCAGAGCTGGGACAGGCTGATGGCAGAGTTGGTGCTCCAACCACAGTGCTTCACTGCCTCTTACTTAGCATATACTGTGTGTTTATTACTCAGCTGAGTATGACTGGGCATTGTGGGACCCTCAAAAGAGACAAAGATGCCCTTTGAACCAACAGTTTCACTTCCAAGAACTTGACCATAACTGGAACAAGTATATAAAGGAATAGGTACATGATGCTCATTACATAATACCAGAAACAACAAAAATGCCCATCAATTAGGGGCTCAGTAAGTAAGGTATACTGCATTCATGCAGTGGCTGCTATGCTATTATTAAACAAAGAAGAGCAATATGTATTAATGTAAAAGATCCCCAAGTCCTGAAGCTAGAAGAAAAATAAGGTACCAAAAAACATAGTTGTACTTATACATCCATATATGATCTCGGAAGCAAATTAGCAGCAGTGGGCTCTGGAGAAGAGCGCCAGGTATCTTGGACAGGAGGGAGATTTGTGTTGCTGGCTTTCTCTATTTTGACTGTTTGAATTTTTGACCGAGATACTTTTCAGTTTAAAAGACTAGAATATAAAAAGGCTGTTAAATGTAACGCTAACTACATAAATGAATGTTTCTTTATATATACTGTTTTGAGCACAAATTTTTCATGGGAAATGTAAAACTGCCTTTTAAAATATGATAAGGAAACAGACTGTGGGAAATATGCACTGACTAGAAGGGAGAAGCAAGACTATTTTAGAAACTCCTCTGTCAGGGCAGCAGTATAGAAAACAGTTGAGAGTGGTGACTTAGGAGTCAGACAAACCCACTGTCAAATCTTGGGTCTAGCACTAATCCACTGTGTGATCTTTTGAGTCTCAGTTTCCTCATCCATAAAATGGGGCAATATTATCTATTTTGTAGGTTGAAGTGAAGATACAATGAGATAAAATACCATAGAGTCTTGCACATAGCAAGCATTCCGTAAATGGTTACAGCTATTTACCCTGATAAAGAGGTAGGTAGACGATAGATAGATAGATAGATAGATAGATAGATAGATAGATAGACAGACAGATAGATAGATAGATAGATATTGCTAAAAGCTTCTAAATCTACCATTCTTCCTTTGTTTTCTTCTTTCTCTCTTCTATCAGCCCAGAGAACAATAGTCTTATACCTGTTGTCTAGATAGCATGGTAATAGCAGTACCAGCAAGCTTTGCAGTCACACTAACTAGCTGGTGACCCTAGGCAAGTTTTAAGCTCTCTGAGTCTTTAAATAATGCTAATAACAGGCCAGCTACAGTGGCTCACACCTGTAATCTCAGCACTTTAGGAGGCCAAGGTGAGCAGATCACTTGAGCCCAGGAGTTCAAGACCAGCCAGGGCACCATGGTGAAACCCCCTACCTCTAAAAATTACAAAAATTAGATGGGCATGGTGGCGCTTGCCTGTGATCCCAGCTACTTGGAAGGCTGAGGCAGGAGAATCACTTCAACCCAGGAGGCAGAGGCTACAGTGAGCCAAGATCGCACCACTGCATTCCACTCTGGACAACAGAGCAAAACTCTGTCTCAAAGAAAAAAAAAAAAAGTAGTAACAGTATCTACCCATAAGGGATTATGCAGACCAAAAAAAATAGCCATGGTCCCTGCTTTCATAAAACAGTCTAGGATCCCCTGCAAATAGCCTAGCATGACTGATCATATGCGGGTCCTCCACAAACATGTGTTAATTCATTGAACCTATGACTTTCCAGGAAAGGCATCTATACATACCATGAGTTTTTTTTTTTTTTTTCCCAAATTACTCAACTACCATTTTACCAAAGAACTCCAATTTGTGTTAACTTCTCAGGCCCAAGCATGTGTATTTGCCTTTAAACTACATGAATTTCCTTTACTTCTCATTTCATCAACTATGCAATTGGAATCATTCTTTTATTCTCTAGCTTTCACTATCATTCTTGTTCTCTCTCACTCTCTCTTTTTTTTTTTTTTTCTTTTGAGACAGTCTTGCTTTGTTGCCGAGGCTGGAGTACGGTGGCGTGATCTCGGCTCACTGCAACCTCTGCTTCCCAGGTTCAAGTGACTCTCCTGCCTCAGCCTCCCAAGGAGCTGGGATCACAGGCACCCGCCACCACGCCAAGCTAAATTTTGTATTTTTAGTAGAGACGGGGTTTCACCATGTTGGCCAGTCTGGTCTCAAACTCCCGACCTCAACCGATCCGCCCACTTCAGCCTCCCAAAGTGCTAGGATTACAGGTGTGAGTGACTGCACCTGGTCTCTTG
Source organism: Theropithecus gelada (assembly GCF_003255815.1). Classification (NCBI taxonomy): domain Eukaryota; kingdom Metazoa; phylum Chordata; class Mammalia; order Primates; family Cercopithecidae; genus Theropithecus; species Theropithecus gelada. The sequence continues at coordinate 139,792,901 of NC_037673.1, read as the reverse complement.
CTCTCTCCTAAGAGTTATCCAACTCAAACCACCAAAGTGCCACTCACATCATGGTCCACTACATCTAGCAACTCAATTCTGTTTCCAAAAGGAAAGAGTTTCCCTTTCCTCACTTCAAACTGAAAAGTCCCAGGGATGGTCTCTGACTGGCCCAGCCTGGAATTGGAAGGGCAATAAATGTAGGGTTGGAAAGCACATGCATAACTAGAGGAGAAATTACTGCACTTTGGTCTCCTCCCCCAGTTTGGATCTACCAGATGTAAAACAAATATCTGGATAGTCAGGCTTTTTTTTTTTTTTTAAATTAAAAAAACTATTGTGCTGCTTAAATTAACACAGTGCACTGTGCACTTCCCTTTGCATGTGTAGACACAACCCTTTTTAAATCTGTATTAAAAAATAGAATTGGCAATGGCTTTTACTCCCACTTGAGCTTGCCAAAAAAGGTTGAAAATGAGCATGCTTCTTCCTGTCTCTCTTGGCTCTTCTCCCTATTAGGATTTGATAGAGACAGAATCTTTCTCTTCCTCAACTTTCCCTGGAGCTGTAAGTGCGCTAAGGGGTGGGGTCTGGGAGAAGGGCCCCACCTTTCACAATCCAGAAGTTAGGGATGTAGAAATATCAGGTGCTAGAAACAACATTTTGGAGCTTCTGATCAAGTTCCCATGCTGTTGTTTAATCCTTAATCATCTCTCTTGGCATACTTCCCATTGCTACTGCTTGCATAAAATTGGAAGGAGCTGATTGCCTCAATCTGTATTTTCTATAAGGCCATGCTTAATGCAAAGCCCACAGGGACTCCTCATATGATTGTTTTGACCCTAATATGCTGTTTTCTTTGCTTCCAAGAAATCTCTTCTATCTTCCCCTTACATTCTAAAATTGTCTTAGTCCCAAGTGACAGTCAAGAACATGGGAGATGCCTAAACATTTCCTGCAGAGAAATAAGATGTTAGTTGAATTCCATACCCATCCCTCTGAATGGGACTAATTATCAATGGGGGCTGTTGCCATAAACAGGATTCTTTATGGAAATTACCTTAACTATTTTGTTTCTCCTAAAGACTACTCTAGTGGCAAAGAATAATCATTGCTCTTCAAAGTTCCTATACCAAACAGTAAAAATAAAATGTCTGCTCATTCCAGTTAGTTAAAATTGAAATTTGAGGGCTCTTGTAATCTAAAACATGTCACTCAACTGTAGGCTGTCTCAGAAGAAAAAGTTCACTGCACTCTTCAGGAATGAAAGTACAAGATCCACCCAAGTTATTGCGTAAACCAAAATGCTCAAGGCTAACCCCATGCAAATATAGAGAAGGCCAACTTTTAAATGCTGTCCTTTTTTACCCAGAGACCCTTCCCTAAAATCTTTCTAATGCTTGAATTCTCCCATTCATGAAAACTGACTTAAAATTCCCAATGTTCACATGAGCAAAAGTACAATCAGTCCCTAACAGCTTGCAGTCAATTTGTTTCTTAAATCTTTCTCTACATTGAAATTAACAATGTTTTCTTTCTATTGCCTTCTTTTTGTAGACTTTACTGTAAAGAGACAGATACATAGACATGAGCATGTATTACTTGGAAAAAAAGGTTTACTTTCTTACTCCATAATAAGATATGTGGTAGCACACAATTCCTTCAAGGGAAGAAGGAAGAAGTATATTAGGCTGAATGTGGAGAGACAGAAACTTAAAGGCATAGAGCACCGAATCCACAGTAGTATTGAGCAGGATGAGTCAGGTAAGGTGGCAACACAGAATGAAGGGGACACAGCAATTTCAGCAGGAGGCATTTTTCACTCTTATCTCTAATGACCTACATATACCTGCTCTTCAAGATTAACAGGTTTCTGAAATAATGTTGGGACTTTGAGTCTCATTCCACATCCATTGCAATGAATTCTTTAAAAATAGGAGCCATTTTCCAATCTTGAAAGCACTGCAGAGAGACAACAGGACTAGTGCAGCTTCAGTCAGGTATCTGCACTCGAACCAATCAGGTAGGACCAAAAATGCAAGCATGGGTGCATGGGAGCCCACGGGGGCAGACTGAAGAGAAGTTCTCAGGGGAAAGAAGGGCCAAATGAATTCTGTGACTTATATGGCTTTGGGGAAAGTACTTTAGCCTGTATGAGCCTCTGCTTACAAGTCATGTATTATACTTTCTACTTACTGTAAGGAACACTGCCTTATAAATACTAAACTGCTAGTCAAGGATGTTGGGGCCTGAGTTGGCAGTAAGTTTAAGATGACTCACCAGTGTTATAAGGCTACCAAATGAGCAAGCTTGATCTTGGGACATAATAATATACGTGTATACATTAAAATAAGAAAAAATAACAGCCTCCCTCCATTTGATAAAAATCTGATTCTCCTAGAGTAGAGCCTTCCATCTGAGGTGCCTCATTAACAGGAATATGGGCAAACTGGAACAGGTGGTGGAACTTAATCTCTCTTTACAACATACCATTGAATCAGTTCAAAAGCCTTTTTAAAAAAACTCTAATCCACACAGTCTTAAACAGTTGAAAATATATTTATTCATGTTTACACAGCAAGGTGTCTAGAGGCAGGTAGTTTCTGGCACTGAGTGAATGGTCCAGTGATGTTAAGGCTATCATCTCTGTGATTCTCTTTACATTTTCTTGACCTCGTGGTTCAAGATAACTGTCAGAGCTCCAGATAGCTCATCCATGTTCAAAGTAGGAAAAAGAAGAGGAAGACTGTTACTAGCTTGATTTGTTCATATTATCGGAAATACAAAAACTTTCTCTGAAAAAATTCCAAGAGACTTTTCCTTATATCTCATTCATAGAACTGTGTCTCAAGAACACCATGAACTACGGCTAAGGCTAGAAAGATGAGTATTGGGCAGAAGATGGCAAGGAAGAAGGACAATAATTGCAGTATTTCAGCTAAAGGGCATTGTCTGCTACAATTGGAGCTATTGCCTTTCCCTTTTGGGAAAAAGGAAATATTTCATATATATGAAAAAGAATATGATTGGTCTAGATTAATCAGATGTCCACCCACTCCTGATCAAATCAGCTAAGGTTTAGATACAAGCCTGGCTGTAGAAGGTTCATTACTATAAAAAGTTGTCATATGTGCACCCATATAACCATACATGGCTAAAAAATAAAACACCACAAATCCAGTTGGAGCTTCTTATATATTCCTGCTCAATTACATTTCCTTACCCTGGCCCAGTAAGCAATTACATAGTATCCTGAGTTTGATATCTATCATTCCCACACATATTTTTACTTTGTATGGTTATTTTCATAATATTGCCTAAGTGGTTTTAAAATTTTGTGCAAATGGTATCATACTGTAACTTGGCCCTCTTCCACTTGCTTTTTTAAATTTAATTCTGATGTTTGAGAATTATTCACATTTGATTTAGTTCACTCAATATCATTGCAGTATAAATATTGCTTTGATGAACATAATACAATTTGTTTATCCATTCTTTAATTGATGGGCATTTAGATTTTTACAGTTCTTTGCTACTAAAACAATGCTTCAATGAACTTCTTGTACATGCCTTTTTCTGCATATGTGAAATAATTTCTCTAAGGCATATACCCAGAGATGGAATTGCTGAGTCACAGGTTCTGCACTTTTAAATTTTACAACATATTGCCAAATCGCTCTCCAAACTGATTTATCAGTTATCCACCCACGCCGGTGTATTATTGTTCTAATAGTTCCACATTTTTACCAACCCTTGGTATTGTCAGGCTTTTCAATTTTTGCCAATTGCATAGCTGTGAAATGGTATCTCAGTGTCATTTTAATTTACATTTCCATGATTACTAATGAGATTAAGCATTATATCAGATGTTTTTGGGTGTACGGTTTTCATCTCCCATTAATTTCCTATTGACATTATTTGCTCATTTTGTGATGGATTTGTTGTCTTTTCCTTATCATTCACCTCTTTCTATGTCTGATTGCCCCAGTGAGACTGAGCATCTCTAACACAGAATCATGGTCTTTGCCACTCATTCAATAATAACTGCTGAATGGCTAGTATGTGCCAGACACCACAGAAGCATTGAAGATACATGCCAAAGGCCATGGAGATGTTATTCTGTCTTTAAAATTCTTTTATTATATCTGGCACATAAAGAGATTCATTGACAAATAAATAAACACAATTCTGAAGGTACCTGAGAGCTGTCCTCTGCAGCCTTTATGTGGACAACTCCTCAAACTTATTCCAGGTACTCTAGAGAGCAACGTGAATATAAACAGGTAAAAGTTACATGGCATAACACAAACTTTCTCATTATCAGATATGTTAAAATATAGAGCATCCCATCCCTAAGGGTATGTAAGTACAGTCCCATTGATTACCTGGCAGGCTTATTGTTTAGGGAATAGAGCACTAGACAAGAGGTTGGACTAGAAAAGTCCTCCTCTATTCTCCAAAATTTCATAAAATACAAAAATTTTAGTTAACTAACACTTTTTAAAAATCACCCAAGTATAAAACTCCCATCTATCCATCTGATGATTTCCATATTAAAATGCCTATAATCACTTGCCCAAATGCCATGTATCTGACCCTTTCTTCTGTATGTGGTTAGTTTCATAAATAATTTACCTTATAACCCTTTTACCTTACCTAACCCTTCATATTATGACAGAAAGGACTCAACCTTTTATTTCACACAGATGACCTAATGTATTGCACCATCACACTTGAAAAAACAGTGAAGAAATACTTGCTTCCCATCCCAAAGCTAAGCAAAGAACAAAATTACTGCTCTGAATCCTGCCTTTCCATTACCATGTGTGCACCTGATAATGTAAAAGCTTGGAATTAGGTTTTCCATTGATTTGAAAACACATGCATTCTCTCAGAGTCACAGACTTAAAAGCAGAAAGAGACCATAAAATCCTCTATGTTTACCTGAATCCGGCATCTAATATTAGGCAGCACTAAAGAATTGAAGAGCAGTCCTCTTTTACTTTCTAAATATCTATCTTGTTTGGACATCGTAGATTGCTATATGGCTACTTAAGCAGTCAATAAACAGGTATTGAGTGTGTGCTAGGAATGTAACACTCTGCTAAAGTTAGGGCCTGGCATGATGTGTAAGAGATAGACTCTCTCTTTTCCAGGGACTTGCAATCTTATTGGAGAGAAAGGTCATGTGTATACAGAGAACTAAGACAATATGACATGCACGAATGAAAGCCAGTGTCTGGAACATGGTAAGCATCCAAAAGTGTCTCTGTAACAAAGACATCCCAGGATGACTTCCAGAGTTCTGGCTCACATGCTTGGATGGATGGTAATGCCCTTTACTGAGAGAAGAAACACTGGAAGGAGCTAGATTGAAGGTGGGTGAAGTGAGAAGGACAGGGAGAAATAATGACTGTGTTGGGCATATTGGGGGTGAGATACTATTGAGAGTCTAAGAGCTGAATATAAGAGTTTAGAACTCCCTGGGTGACAGAGCGAGACTCCGTCTCAAAAAAAAAAAAAAAAAAAAGAGAGAGTTTAGAACTCAGATAAGATATCTAAGGTGGAGACACAAATTTGGGAGCCATTTGCACATATGTAAGAAATAGGAGGAGGAAGCCTAAGGCCAGGCTTGTAGAAATTCCAACATTTCATGTCTGGGTAGAAAAGGATGTATCCACAGGGAAGGTAGATAAGGACAGGTGGGTATCACAGAGACTAAGGGGACAAGAGAGGGCAACAACAGGGTTGAATGCTGCCGAGAGGCCAAGTGAATTAGGACACAGAAGGGGCTGTTGGGTTTAGCATGAGGAATCTGGAAAGAACTTGGTGGAGAAGTCAGAGCTTGTGTTGATCCCAGAGGAAAGGAGTAGAGGATGGTGCTCAGACATGGAGAGGAGGAGGAAAGGCAGCTGGGCAGGAAACAACACTACCTAAAACCCAAACAATGGAGTAGTGGCTGGGGAACCCTGTATGTGGGAGTCGATATTCCCTACATGGTCACCTTCTGGAAGGGGATACTGGAGAGGAAATCTGGGCCACTAGGGCCTTGGATGCCTGACAAAGAACTTGGATTTTCCTCTCCAGCACAGAAAGGTCATCTGTGGTTTCTGGACCTTCAAATGACCGTCTAAAGCCATGAGAGAAGTTGGTGGTTACAGGAGATGCCATCTTTCCTAGTAACTGGGTTGGGCATACACTTCAAAAATACAAATCGAAGTTCAGATTCAGCAGCAAAGGACAAAAACACTCCTTAGAGCAGGTAGATTTGTCGCACCATCCTGTGAGCTCCTGGATGGGAAACTCATGGGGGAGGCACTATTTAGAGGTGTTGTTATCATGGACCAGCCATCATCTCCTCGAAAGGAAGAGTAGAAAAACAGAGCCTCCAGGCAGAAAGTGGAAAGACAGTAACCACTATTACTCCTGTAATTTCTGACTCCGTATGTTACATAAGGATGAGCTGTACCAGGTCCAAGGCGCTGAGCTGATCAAGTTTCCATAGCAGAGCCCTCATCAGTTCTGCTTCTGTGAGCGTGAGATCTCTGCTTGCTCTGGTGGAGATTCATGGCCTTCTGGGCATTAGGGCAGGGATTCACCTCTATGCCTTTTAGAGATGCTATGGCCCTGGCCCCTCTTTCTCAAACTCCCTCTCTTTAGCAGATAAGTAGAGGAGGAAAGCAAGATAAAGAGATTGGGAATCTTTTCTGGGATTTTGCTGAACAGGGCCATGGTGACACTGGAGGAGTCTGCAGATTCGGTAGCAGAAGAAAGGCAAGAAGAAAGAGGACAAGCAATGAAGTGGATTTCTCTGTGTGCCTCCCTTCCTCTCCCCACTCACCACCCAAATTACAATAATAACATTACTCCTTCCTTCATTTTTATTTATTGAGTCAATACACAAAAATCATTCACAGTAGTTAGCTCTGCATACTGGGACTCTGGCAATATTTTCATTCTTTATTTTCACCATTTATTGAGACCTTACTATGTGCTAAGCACCAACCTAGGCACTGTGGATTACTCAGTGAACAGCTCAGACACCATCCCTGCCCTGATGGAGCTTGCAGTCTAGCAGGCAAGACAGACATTCAAGCAAGCAGTCATATAAACTGATATGCGTTTGCAGAAATGATGAGTGCAGTGAAGGACAATGGCAAGGAACAAAAAATAGAGGACCTCATCTGGCCCCTAAGGTGACTTCCCTGAGATGTGTTGATAGAAAAGGGGCAGTAGTATGATCAGGAACTTAAATAGTCAAAGAGAATTGGGAAGAGGGTTAGGAAGAGGCAGAAGAGAGGCCCTAAGGGACTAACAATGCTATAAGAACAAAGAAGAAAGGCCAGGTCACAAGGGTAGGCAGGGAAGATGGTGGGAGGGGCAGGCCTCTTTCTCATCCCGCAGCCACCAAGTGATCCATTACCTCAGAAAATGTACACAGCCAGGGTCATGGACAAACCCTAGGGCTAGGAGGATGGGGAAGTGCTTTCCTAACTCTTAACATGTATACACTGTTACATGTAGGGGAGACGCCACCCAGGGCCCCCCTTGATAAGAATGAAAGTAGTTATCCTAAAAGCAATAGGCCGGGCATGGTGGCTCACACTTGTAATTCCAGGACTTTGGGAGGAAGAGATGGGTGGATTGCTTGAGGCCAGGAGTTTGAGACCAACTTGGGCAATATAGCAAGACCCTATCTCTAAAAACAAAAACAAAAAAAAATAGAATAAAAAAAATTCTAAAAATCTAAAAGCAACAGGCAGCCAGGAAGCATTTCTAAGCAAGGGGTAGATGGTGAGATCAGGTTTATATTTGCATCATCCACAACAATACAAATAGTATTGCTCTTAAAAGTATATACATGTTAAGAGTTATGAGAGCACTTCCTATCCTCCTATCCCTAGGGTTTGTCCATGATCCTGGCCGTGTACTTTTCTGAGGGCAACGGATCACTTGGTGGCTACAGGAGGAGAATGAGGCAGCCGGCAGATGTTCCCTAGAATGGTGGCCAAGAGAAAACTGCTCTTAGGCAGCAGTCATGTACCTAGAAATATGGGAGTCAGATAAGGACATCTTGGAACTGCTTGGAGGTTAACCTAGCCTACTGCAGAGTGATATGCATGTCACGGAAATGCCCGCGATACACTGTGCCCTGGAAAAAGCCTGGGACAAAGCAGGGGAAAGAGAATCCCCTGCCCTGAGTTCTGTATGTGCGTGTACACTTGTAAGTATGCCTGAAAACATTTGCAGGGAAAAGAAGCCTGGAAGTCAGTACACAAAAACCAACAATTAATAGTAGTTAGCTCTGCATATTGGGACTCTGGCAATATTTTCATTCTTCTTTCTGCCTTACTGGGTTTTCCAGAATTGTTCTCTCATAAACCTGTGGTAGTCAGTGAGTGGGAAAAGAAAAAAACTGCAGTTTCCTTCCTCAAGATACTGGCTGGGGCTGGTCTTGCTGCTCCTGGTCTTCATGCTCCCAAACACCCTTGCTCAGTATTACTTCTGCTTGGGGTAATCTGAGGAAGAAAACTCAGCCCCTGCTGACCCATTTTCTCCTGGATAACCGCTCTGCGTCTTAGATCTCAAACTACGACACAGAGGGTGGAGGCAGGGGCTCATTTAGCCATCTTTTTAATTAATCAGTAATTACTGAGTGGCTCCCTTAGAGCAGATGTTGTGATTCAGATATAAAAAGGGAGATGGGGTCCGGCACGGTGGCTTACACCTGTAGTCCCAGCACTTTGCCAGGCTGAGGTGGGCGGATCACAAGGTCAGGAGTTGGAGACTAGCCTGACCAACATGGTGAAACCCCATCTCTACTGAAAATACAAAAATTAGCTGGGCATGGTGGCAGGTGCCTGTAATCCCAGCTACTTGGGAGGCTGAGGCAGGAGGATCGTTTGAACCTGGGAGGCCAAGGTTGCAGTAAGCTGAGATCGTGCCATTGCACTCCCGGGTGGCCAAGGGGAAAACCCCCCCCAAAAAAAAAAAAAAAAAACAAGAGAGAGAGAGAGAGATGGGTTACCACGCACAGAAGGAGACTGTGCCACCGGGGTTCCCTAAGCCTCGTCTATGTATGTTTTGCAGTCTGGTCAATGAAGCTGGTCATTTTGCAAGGCGAATTTTCTAATTCTTTTGTATTGCCATAGTCAGTTGGATCTTGAAGTCAGGATTGGCTTTCAGGGTTGGCCAAAGTAGGAAACGTATATCTAATATATGCATTAGATATATGTACCCAGATATCCTGCCCCACATACCTGCTGTGATACTTGGAATCTCCATGTAGAGTCTAATCTAAAACAATGCCTGTGGCATTGGAAACATCCAAAAATGTGTCTCGATGTATTTGTCATGAATCTTCCAATCACTGAACAGCCACCTTCCTATGAGGATAGAATATATTAATTAGTTAGGCCAAAGTCAGATACCAACTTCTGGAGCCTGAGGGAGAGATTAGCCTACCCTGAAAGCTCACATTAACTGCGGGACAGGCTGACTCCCCAAAAAGCAAATTGAAATGGTGTTACTATCAGACAAAGCAATGGATCCCCATGGGCCAGAAGCAGCAGATGCTCATAAAGCCAAGGGATTCTTAGGGTCTCCTTGAGGCATTTGCTTCTGGCTAGATCCATAGCAGCAACGTGGTATAGTAGGTGGGACACTTGGCTCAGAAGGACAAGACCAGGGTTCTAGACTCACTACTTCTCCTGCCTCTAGTGTATCCTCAAATCCATTTTCCACAGCATTACCATAGTGATCTGGTTAAAATGCAAATCTAACCATGTCTCAGCTTGGAATTCTTCATTGTACCCACCTGCTTCTGCACCCCACTGCCATTGCCTGCGGGATCAAATCTAAGGTCCCTGATTGGCATGAAAGGTGCTCTTCCTGCTTTTCAGGCCCATATCCCTTGGCCTCACACTTTCATCCCAGCAACTTTCAGCTACTGAGCTCCCTGCAGTGCACACTCATGCGCACACACCAAGCTGAGTCTACTCTTCAGGCTTTTATTCATGCCTTTGCCTGAAGTGTCCCTTTCCTTTCCTCATTCAATTTTTACCTTCTCATCTTCCATCTCATCTTTTTAATGACTTGGCCTAAAGATCATCTCCAAGAATCCCTCTCTTTTGTCCCCACCCCACCCTCTCCTGGGCTGTGATCTTCCCATGAGCACCATAACACCCTAAGCATACTTCTATCTTTGCACTTCAAAGATCCTAATTACCTTTTCCAATTACATTCCCAAACAAAATAATCATGGTAGGAATCATGTCTTAATTATATGAGGTACAGCCCCAGGTGCTGCCACACTCCCCGGACCTGAATAGACTTTTATTAAATGTTTATCAAAATGAACATTTTAGGACTCAGTTTCCCCATATATAAAATGAGACCATCAAATTACATGGGCTGTGAGATTCCTTTCAGTTCTGACAGGTCATGGATCAGACGAGTCCTTTTTTTTTTTTTTTTTTTTTTTGAGACTGAGTCTCACTCTTTCGCCCAGGCTAGGGTGCACTGCACCAAATGATCTTGGCTCACTGCAGCCTCCAACTCCCAGGTTCAAGCGATTCTCCTGCCTTAGTCTCCCAAGTATCCAGGACTACAGGCATGTGCCACCATGCCCTGCAAATTTTTGTTTTTGTATTTTTTTAGTAGAGATGGGGTTTCATCATGTTAGCCAGGCTGGTCTCAAACTCCTGACCTCAAGTGATTGGCCCATGTTGGCCTCCCAAAGTGCTGACATTACAAGTGTGAGCCACCACGCCCAGCCCAGATTAGTCCTTGTTATAAGATAGCAATGTCAGGAGGGAATGAGACACAGAGAAGGTAAATTTTGATTTGGGGGTAGAAATTCAGAATAAGTCCAAACCAAGGGGAGATATACATAGTCAAATTGGATAGCCCATATATTCTGTATACTTAAGACAGAGTAAGGTCAGTGACATAGTTTGCATGTTTGTACTCTCCAAATCTCACGTTGAAATTTGGTCCCCCATTTTGGAATTGGAGTCTGGTGGGAGGTGTTTTGGTCATGGGCACAGATTCTTCATGAATGGCTTGGTGCTGCACTTGTGGTAATGAATGAGCTCTTGCTCTTTTAGTTCCCACCAGAACTGATTGTTGAAAAGAGCCACCTCCCTCCCCTCTCTCCTGCTCCCTCTTTCACCCTGTAACACCTCGGCTCCCCTTTGCCTTCTGCCATGAGTGGAAGCATCTTGAGGCCCGCAACAGAAGCAGTTGCTGACATCATGCTTCTTGTACAGCCTGCAGAACTATGGGCCAAATAAACCACTTTTCTTTATAAATTACTCAGCCTCAAGTATTCTTTTATAGCAGTACAAATGAACTAAGGCAGTCAGTGTGCGTCAAAAGCAAATTGATGAGAAATATTGGATCTCCCATGGTAAGCTCACCACATGGGGCATGTGGGCACTCACAGACATAGTGTCCAGCAAGCACTGGCCAGACAGAAGCATTCGACGATTATGCTGAATTGAATGCCAAACACCAACTTTATCTCCTTCCCCACTGGCATTCACCTGGTCGGGAGAGAGTCAAGGAAACTTGTGTTGATATCATACAAACAGCCATATTCTGACTGCTTCTTGCCATGTCCAAGCAATCCAGCCTGAAAAACCTCTCAAAGGGCTTCTGCAAATCAAGAGTTAGGGACAAAAACTTGAAGAACAAAAACTAAAGTCCCTTAAAATGACAAAAGCTTAATAGAAATTAAATAGTCCTACCAGACTGTGAACCACTTGGATATTGGCAGGGAAGACTCACTCATATAAACGTTATCACCAGCTCCTTCGGATTTTTTTTGCTGTTCCTTCAACATCTGGTAGAGATTGAAGTGGAGGCAGATTGAATTTATGGTTAGTGGAAAATGTACTCTGAAAGTAGGACAAAAACGTCAGTATTTCATCATTGTTGGGCAGATGACTTTTCTAAGAGCTTCCTCAATTTTCAAAAATTGTATGTTAGTTACTTCAGGAGGGAGGAATATAAATTAAATTTTTATGAAAATCACATATTTTAGGATGAAGTCTAAGAGCTTTCAGGATACATTTGCATAAAAACAAAATTAATTCTGTCTGATGGACCTAGCATTGATTTTCTAACACTTAGGGGAGTTCATTTTCAGGTGCTTTACCTCATCATTTGTGTTGCTGGGTTTTGTTTTGTTTTTTCTTTTCTTCAAAACTGTGTTAAGTTTGTGCCAAAAGATATCTTTTGTCTATGACCAGAGTTTTGGTAATATAAATGTACTTTGCCTCATTTAATTTAATCATTTTTCTCTTTGAGTGATAGTTGTCTGTCTTTTCTCCTTTTCTGACTAAGACTTGGTGACAATCTTACGTAGAAAATTAAAGTAATATTCTTTTAAAACCTGAACTGATTTTGCCCAGGTCTTGTTTCAGAAATAATAGCAAAAAAATAATACACTTGAAGACCTTGAATTTCACAGATTTCATCTTTGCTGTCTGGCTGGAAACCATAATGTGAAATCAGAGCTTTTCTTTTCTTTTCTTTTCTTTTCTTTTCTTTTCTTTTCTTTTCTTTTCTTTTCTTTTCTTTTCTTTTTCTCTCCTCTTCATCCCCCACATTTAAAGAGTAATCACTTGACTCGTGCCACTGGTTTGTATGACTTTGTTGTTGCTGCTGAAAATAAATTGGCTCAAGGACTAGTAATTAAAATATCTGCTTACATTTTTTTTCCTTAAAAATCACTCAGAACCAGAAATCTTTTTTCCGCATAGTTCTGTGAGGCAACATCAAACAGAGCTTAGATTCTTCGGCTTTTGAGGTTAAAGGGAACCCCTCCATATTGTGAAGTTCAGCAAAACGGAGATGAGGGGAGGGCCAGCTGCCTGGCTGCAATCCAATCCCCGGCTTCATGTGACAGTTTCATTTGGCCTCATTTATCCAAATATTTGCCCTCATTCTTTCTTTCACTTTCTTTTTTTTTTTTTTTATTATTATTATACTTTAAGTTCTAGGGTACATGTGCATAACGTGCAGGTTTGTTACATATGTATACTTGTGCCATGTTGCTGTGCTGCACCCATCAACTCGTCAGCACCCATCAACTCGTCATTTACATCAGGTATAACTCCCAATGCAATCCATCCCCCCTCCCCCCTCCCCCCTCCCCATGATACGCCCCGGTGTGTGATGTTCCCCTTCCCGAATCCAAGTGATCTCATTGTTCAGTTCCCACCTATGAGTGAGAACATGCGGTGTTTGGTTTTCTGTTCTTGTGATAGTTCGCTAAGAATGATGGTTTCCAGCTGCATCCATGTCCCTACAAAGGACACAAACTCATCCTTTTTTATGGCTGCATAGTATTCCATGGTGTATATGTGTCACATTTTCTTAATCCAATCTGTCACTGATGGACATTTGGGTTGATTCCAAGTCTTTGCTATTGTGAATAGTGCCGCAATAAACATACGTGTGCATGTGTCTTTATAGCAGCATGATTTATAATCCTTTGGGTATATACCCAGTAATGGGATGGCTGGGTCATATGGTACATCTAGTTCTAGATCCTTGAGGAATCGCCATACTGTTTTCCATAATGGTTGAACTAGTTTACAAGCCCACCAACAGTGTAAAAGTGTTCCTATTTCTCCACATCCTCTCCAGCACCTGTTGTTTCCTGACTTTTTAATGATTGCCATTCTAACTGGTGTGAGATGGTATCTCATTGTGGTTTTGATTTGCATTTCTCTGATGGCCAGTGATGATGAGCCTTTTTTCATGTGTCTGTTGGCTGTATGAATGTCTTCTTTTGAGAAATGTCTGTTCATATCCTTTGCCCACTTTTTGATGGGGCTGTTTGTTTTTTTCTTTCTTTCACTTTCTTATACCTTGCTCTCTTTCCATTTTTTTTTTAATCTCTGTCGTGTAGAGCACAGTTAACAGTTGCCTGGTGAGTTGACCAGGATAAAAACAAGCACATTGGAGGAAGGAAGCCCATCCTCACCTCTACTCTTCCCCTCAGAAAAAGTTTGTTTATTTATTTGTTCCCATAAATAACATTAGGCAGAGGGTATCCAGGTCTTCACTCTGTGATTTGTAGATGCAGCCTTAAAATTAGTTGTATATTCCTCAAATAATGTTCCATCCTTAAGTCATTTGACCTCAAATACAGGGCTAACGCATCTGTATGAGAAATGGAGCTTAGGAAACTGAGTTTTAGATTTGGTACAGTCTCTACCTAGATGTGTAGCTGATAATGCTCCTTAACTTCTGTGGGTCTCAGTTTCTAAACATGTAAATTTGATGTCAAAGTCTTCTCCAGCTCCAACATTCTGGAACCTTTTGTCTCTCCTGAACATGTTCTCTAAATCCCAGTATTTGGTTCATGGTCCTTGCAAGATATCCAACTTTAAAGTATTCTTAAAAGAAAGCAAGAACTACATTAAAAGAAAGTTTTTCACTTTGGCCATATATCTTTCCTCTATAATAATTGAATATTTATAGGCTCTGTCAATTGCCAATGTAAAGATATTCTTCCTTTGGAGAGGGCAATCCCTGCTGTTCCAAGGGCATGCTCTGTAGGAACCAGCCTCAAAGTAGGTTTTCTCTAGTCTCACCCTGACTTGGGCCTCCTGCCCAGGAAATGTGCACATAAGGATGGGATGGACTTGGCCACTTAAAGGAAGAAGAGTATTTCTGAGCCCATTCCCTCAGCTACCCCAGTGAGGCCTGAGGTCAAATCTAGCCCCAAGCTGTCCAATATAGTAGCTACTGTATCCCCACAGCTCATAAGCACTTGAAATGTGGCTACTGAAAATTAAGTTTTGCTCCACGTGTAAAAATGCACACCAGATTTCGAAGACTTAGTATGAAAATATGAATCCAAAATTTCTCAATGATTTTTACATTGATTCCATGTTGAAATGATATTTTGGATATATTTAGTTAAGTAAAATACATGCTTAAAATTAATTTCACTTGTTAATAGTTTTTTAATTTATTAGCTAGAAATTTTCAAATTACATATGTGGCTCACAATAAGACAAGAGTTACAGAGGTTTCTCCTATTACTGGTTGGTAACAGCTGCATGGATCATTCCACTTATCAAGTAAGAGGACCATGATCAATCAGAAAACTCTACCGTGGGTGAGGGGCCAGCCATGAGGTATGAGGCCTATTCTGGGCTGGACTCTAAATAGTCATGTGTCTTTACAATAGGCAGAAAAGGGAGGCCCAATACCCCAAAAGAAGAAAAGTGTTTCTCAAAGCCAAGTTATGTAATCTCTTTCTTTCTTTTTTTTTTTTTTTTAAGTTTGACAAATTCACACTGATTTCAGCACTAGGAAAACTGCCAGTTTGGCTGTTCCATAGTGAATTTTCTCTCTGATCTGAGGTACAAAGTTCCTGGACTGTGTAAGTTTTCCTTCCTGGTATAGTACTTCTGCCCTGTTTGGAAAGGTTACAATCAAGAACTTAAAACTACAGCAATGAGATTGCATTATGATGTAGGAGAAAGTTTGTACAAGTGAAAACAAAACAGAACCAAAACAGTCTGATATTTCTGCAAACAGCAAAAAAAAAAAAATATATATATATATATATATATGAATTTACTTTTATAAATTTTCTCCTCCCTAAGAGGACTCTTTTAGACGGCAGATCACAAAACTCTAATCTGAATATATGTGGTATGGCCATTTTTTACTACTACTGTCAGGAGGCTCTTATACCTGGCAAATTCCTCCCTGGCTACCCTCCCCACCCATCTCCCTTGCATACTGCTGCAGTCACACGAAGTTGATCACAGCTTCTCAAGAACACACCGCTGTTCCGCGTCTGAAATGTTTTCATCCAATTCCCTCCCTTCACTGGCAAAAATCTGTACATCCTTCCAAATTCCTTTACAGTCTGATTTTCTTTCTGAGACCTTGACTAAACATCAAGCCCCTATATGGGCTTCTGGCCCCATGCATATAATGCCTGATCTCACTCTGTTTCTGTGGTTGCCTCTTTGTCCTACTTTGCAAGATATCTGAAGCTACGAACCAAATACTATTTATGTCCCTGCCGGCGCTGTCTGTATAGTTCCTGACCCATCATAGGCAGGTAATAAGTGCTTGTGGGAGAATGAATGCATGAGTGGATGAGTGAATGAACATTTATGTTCTATTATTTCAGTATAAAAAACTGTAATTATTTAATAATCAAACTTAAATTTTTCATTTTTCAACACTAAAATAAACTGTCTTCTCTTTTGAACTTTGAAGCCTCTGCATGGGACTGGTTTAACTCCAAAAGACATAGAGATATGTATTTCTTCATGTTAAATGTATGCATAATTCTGTTTTATTAGCAAATGTTCAAAAGGCATGATAAAGAGGCAATCCAGTGACATGTGATGATAGATGGGCTATCTCAGATGCATTATCAATCAGTCCATAGGATACACTCTTTGATTTATTGGTCTAAAAGTCAGGACAAGTGTAGATTCGTCCATCTAAATTATGTTACTCAGACTTCTTGTGATCAATAAAATGTATTTTGAAAAGGGTTTGACAGATGAGAAATCTATTTCCATAACCATGGAAAAACAGAAATCAACTAGACTAGGCTGAGATGGAGGCCATGACTTTTGTCTCCTTACGAAGGCCCCCCAGAAATCCATTATTTGTGGATTTATTTTATATAGGGCAAATCATTACATGTTTCAGTAAAGAAAATTAAATAAAATTATTCTTCTGTTTTTACACTTCTCTGATAGACTATAAACTTTCTAAAGGCAAGGATCTTGTCAATTTTATTCACCAGTGATTACCACCAGAAGGAAGTACATTATAAATATTTGTGAACTAATGAGCTAAAAGAATGACAATTGCATGTGAGATAGAAAAAGACATGTTATCAAATTACTCCCATAATCACTGTAATCCCAGCACTTTGGGAGGCCAAGGCGGGTATATCACTTGAGGTTAGGAGTTCGAGACCAGCCCGGCCAATGTGATAAAACCCCATCTCTACTAAAAATACAAAAATTAGCCAGGCATAGTGGTGGGCACCCGTAATCCCAGCTATTTGGGAGGCTGAGGCAGTAGAATCGCTTGAACCCGAGAGGTGGAGTTGTAGTGAGCTGAGATTGTACCACTGCACTCCAACCAGGGTGACAGAGTAAGACTCCATCTTAAAAAAAAAAAATTTTTTAAATTACTCCCATAATCAGGTAGCATTGAGAAAAGCTTGTTATTGGTAAACATGTTCTCTTTTCCATAAAAAGAAGTTTGATGCAATGATGTTGTTAGACTATAGCTTTCTCCCTACCCCATTCTTCAATGTAAAATGAAGAGAAACATGCTTTGTGTCAAGAAGAAGCCAAATGAATAATGGAAATAGTTTTCATTGCAGAAACATCTAAAATCAAACACGGAAAAACATGTTTCTGCAAAGTGACCACCTTGGTGGATTCCTCAAAGAGTGTATTAGATAAGAAAGAAGATGCTGGTATGGATAGAGAGACAGCAGTGCATGGGTTCTTTATGTGTGACTGGCTTCCTGTCTTCCTTCCCATTGAATCAACAGAGTCCCAGAAAAGGTCCTGCCAAGTTTCTGGGGTTCTGAGTTATTTGAACCCTTCAAAAGCATATTGAAACCAGAACTTGGGAGAAAAAAAGATGTTTCACAGAATGGAAAGTTACAGCCTTAAGATGACTTAGTGAAAGAGTTATGACTGGTTAAAAATAGTGGGTTTGCAGGGAGCAGTCATTTTTGGTCAAAATTAACTATACCTTTGCAAATGTTACTCTAAAGGTAGCTTGATTTAGAAAGTAGGAGGATAAACACTTTTTAGTTAAGTGTGAGTCTACAAAATTCAAGATTTTTAAATTCACTAATGTAACAGTAAAAAATGTAGAAAACTTTAAATATTTTGTATATAAGATGTTTCCCCTGCCTCCCAGAAAACAAATATTTTTCTATCATCATCATCTAGTACCTATATGCATCAAGCACCTATATGAGTCATTAGAGAGAGATGCTGTTGTGTAATCATCAAAACCATGGTCTGTTGTACTTTACAGTCAAGTGAAGTCTTCCACTTATTAGCAGTTAGACTTTAGACCAGTTATTTTAACCTCTTTGAGAGTGGGAATAATAATATCTACCAACCTCATAAGGTTGATATAAAGGCTAGATAAGACACCATATAAAGTGACTGGCATATGGAAAGCATTCAGAAACACTGTCTTCTTATGATTTTCATCATCATCACTATCACAAAAATTAGTATGTCATGTGGTTACGTGGTGCATAACTAAAATATTTACCTTTCCTGTCTATGAAAAAATCATCCTGTTAAGCAAAATAATAAGGTTATGAGAAAAGAAGTGTCTTAACCCGTTTTCTGTTGCTATAACAGAATACCACAGACCAGGAAAGTTATTTAAAATATATATATATATATGTTGGCCAGGTGTGGCAGCTTGTGCCTGTAATCCCAGCACTTTGGGAGGCCGAAGCAGGCGGATCACCAGGTCAGGAGTTCGAGACCAGCCTGGCCAACATAGTGAAATCCTGTCTCTACTAAAAATACAAAAAGCACCTGGGTGTTGTGGCACGTGCCTGTAGTCCCAACTACTCAGGAGGCTGAAGTGGGAGAATTGTTTGAACCTGGGAGGCAGAGGTTGCGGTGAGCCAAGACCATGCCATTGCACTCCAGCCTGGGTGACAGAGTGAGACTCTGTCTCAAAAAAAAATAAAAATTAAAAAAAAAGAGTTTATTTAGCCCTTGGTTCTAGAGGCTGAAAAGTTCAAGAGCATGGTACCACATTTGGTGAGTGTCAGAAGGGCACATGAGTGCCCAAGGGACAGAGGAAAAAAGAGAGCTGAACTTCAGTGATAACTAACCCACCTCCATGATAATGGCATTAACTCACTTATAAGGGCTAAGCCCCTCATGACCTATATTAGTCCATTTTCATGCTGCTGATAAAGACATACCAAAGATTGGGAAGAAAAAGAGGTTTAATAGACTTACAGTTCCACATGGCTGGGGAGGCTTCACAATCCTGGAGGAAGGCAAGGAGGAGCAAGTCACGTCTCATATGGATGGCAGCAGGCAGAGAGAAAACTTGTGCAGGGAAACTCTCATTTTAAAAACCATCAGATCTCATGAGACTCATTCACTATCCCGAGAACAGCACAGGAAAGACCTGCACCCATCATTCAGTAACCTCCCACCAGCTTCCTCTCATGACATGTGGGAATTGTAGGAGTTACAATTCAAGATGAGATTTGGGTGGGGACACAGCTCAACCAAATTCATGACCTAATCACTTTTTACAGATTCCATCTCTTAATACCACCACAATGGCAATAAATTTCAACATGACTTTTGGAGAGGACATTCAAACAATAGCAAGGGGTATACTTTTATAACGCAAAAAATCTAAGGTATCAGCAACCTTAATTTTTGTGAAACAACCAGAAACTGTGCATTCAAATGAATTACAAGCTTTTTCTTCTCTCATCCTTAACTTTGAAGAATTTAATCTTATCAATATTTTTGTCAGTATATTTTCAGATTGATTTGTGTCACTAAATTCAGCTGAAATCCATAAACTATAATTATTTTTAATATATTCTAAAATTTAGGTTTTACTCTATTCAACCAATGCACTTAGTTCAAACAAATGTTTGGCGGTGTAGGAAAAAAAGGAAACAGGAGGATGAGTAGGGAGGAGGAGGAAAGAGGGAGAAAAAAAAGAAGGTCTTTCATAAATGTACTTGTAACTGGAAAATGGGTTTACTGTGGAACAGTCTTTGCTTGTAGACAATGAACAAGGCTGCGTTACTAAGCACGTTTGGAAAAGCTGTGATGACTGATATATCATATCCTGCTAACTGAGTCTTTTGTTCTTAGCAATATGTTTATCAGACCCACAGCACAAAGTGAGAGTGCTTCTAATAAATCTTGAGCATTAAGACTGGATGGGCTGCCCAGTTATCAAGCTCTAAACTGTCACTTTTACACTTGGTTTGGCCCAGTTTAACCTTGTAAAGACAGCTTTACGGTTATAATACTGAAAAGTCCCCAAGAGACTCCTTCGAGGCAATGCCTCTCTTCACACTTAAATTTATATGTTTTAGTTACCCCTGTATATCCACAATGGGAGGAGATATAGGTTCTAGTAGAGTTTTTAAATAGTTCAATTATTACAGATTAGATTGGAGTTGTTGTATTTCAGAAATTCCCAAATATCAAATTTCAGGCTGCCTACTTTGGCTTTACTGCCTTTCTTTTCCAGGGCCCAGGCAAAATTATTAAATTCAGATCTCCAGCCTTATCCCAGACATTCTGAAATCAATTTCTGGAGTAGAAGTTGGGAGGAGGACTCTGTGTACCAACAAATTCCCGGGTGATTCTGATGTGCTGTAATGTTTAGGAACACTTGCCTGGATGATTCTCCTGGACCCTGTCTTCTATGCACAGTGCCATAAAATCTTAACCCATAGGAAGAACTGTAAATGGGAAGAGGAGAGGGTGGAGGTAGAAAGATACCAGGCATCCTGCAAGGCATGCCCTTCATATCTCAGTTCATTCTATACCTTCCAGCCCAAACACTGCCTGTACATGTGAAAGCAATTCAGCAAACATTTGCTGAGCACCTACAAGCTGTGCTAGATGAGCAAGTCATAACAGCAGACATATATATGTTAGCTAACTCTAACACATCACGTTGTGATGAATGTTTCCTGGTAATACAGGTAGAGCATCCTGATCCTGAAAATCCATAATTCAAAACACTCTAAAATCTAAAACTTTTTGGGCGTAGACATGATGCCACAGATGAAAAATTCCACTCCTGACCTCATGTGACCTATCGAAGTCAAAACACAGGTCAATAGCACAGTTTATGTACTGTCCCCAAGGGAAAAAGACCCACTTAGCTCCCTTGTGCTTCCATATGTCTTCAGGCATTCATAACAGAAAAAGAAATCACATCAGTTTATAAAATCAGAGGCACTTCTAAGACAAAAACCATTTTTAATGAAGATTGATTCTGGAGGAAACATTGTAAAAAGCCATCCAGCAGAATGCTTCCTCATCACTAGACAGCCCCTTCCTGGTCCCTCAACTACTTCTGGTGTTTCTGCTCACCTTATATAAAATACAGTGTGTAGTAACCTTTTAATCAAAACACAGTATCATAAGTAGAGACTGAAAGCCTGGCATTGTTTGCTATTGCTGTTGTTTAACAGCTGATACAGGCATTCAGCTGATGACACTGTGCTGCTTAGTTATTCTGAACATATTATTCCTTCACTGTATATACACACACACACACACACACACACACACACACATATATATATATATATTTTATTATTTTTTTTTTTTTGAAATGGGAGTCTCACTGTGTTGCCGGGCTGGAGTGTGCAGCGGTACAATCTCGGCTCACTACAACCTCCATCTCCCAGGTTCAAGCAATTCTCGTTCCTCAGCCTCCTGAGTAGCTGGACTACAGGCATGCACCATCATGCCCAGCCAATTTTTTGTACTTTTAGTAGAGATGTGATTTCACCAAGTTGACAAGTTGGCCAGGCTGCTGTCAAACTCCTGACCTCAAGTGATCCACCCACCTCAGCCTCCCAGAGTGCTGGCATTACAGGCATGAGCCACCTCGCTCTGCCGCTGTATCATATTTTTTACTGTTAAGTACTTATGTGTGAATGAGTGTGAGAAAATGAATATTTATTGGTATCATATACATTCAGTCAGAAAGGATGGTGATGCCAAACAACTGCAGATTGTCCACATGGGTGGCTGAGATAGGGACACCTTTGCTTTCTGATGATGCAATGTACACAAACCATGTTTCATGCACAAAATTGTGTATACAATTTCCTTCAGGCTATGTGTGTAACGTATATGTGAAGCACAAATGAATTTTGTGTTTAGAGTTGAGTTTCATCCCCCAAGACATCTCATTATGTATATGCAAATATTCCAAAGTCCAGAAAAAAAAATTGAAATCCAAAACATTCTGCCCTCCAACATTTCAGATGGGGGATATTCAACCTGTGTTAACAAAGTACAGTGGGAGCATAGGGTAAAAACCTTCATTCTGATGGGTGAGGAGGTACCTTTCAAAAGAGGAGACTCACAGGAGGGACCACAGAGGCTGCTTCACTGCACAGAAAAGAGAGGAAGGCGGCCGGGCGCGGTGGCTCAAGCCTGTAATCCCAGCACTTTGGGAGGCCGAGACGGGCGGATCACAAGGTCAGGAGATTGAGACCATCCTGGCTAACATGGTGAAACCCCGTCTCTACTAAAAATACAAAAAACTAGCCGGGCGAGGTGGCGGACGCCTGTAGTCCCCGCTACTCGGGAGGCTGAGGCAGGAGAATGGCGTAAACCCGGGAGGCGGAGCTTGCAGTGAGCTGAGATCCGGCCACTGCACTCCAGCCTGGGCAACAGAGCGAGACTNAAAAAAAAAAAAAGAGAGGAAGGCATGTTCAAAGGCAGTGAGACTTTTGGAAGTGCTTGGTGTCTTCAAGAAATGATAAAAATCTCCCGGAACCTCACCATTCTCATACCTAAATTAGAAATGATCAGCTTTTTCAGGCAAGAGGACCTAGAAGCAATGACATACCAGTAACAACAATGATACCCGGTACCTGGTGTTATTCTCCAATAAAGGGAACCAGGGTTCCCTGGAGAAATGACTGATCCTAGAAATGGAACAGGGAATATACAAAATGAGTCCGTCAAAGCACAGAGGACAACTGAAAGAGCTCCCAATGGTCAAGGCTGACACAATTTGAGCAACAAAATAAAGTGGTATTGAATTATAACCCAAAGTATAAAACACATATCCATAAGTCCATACTTCTATAAATGAAGGAATGAATAAACAAATGTGAAAAAGAGACAAATCTCCTATGCAGAAGCATTTGGAATAATTTATGTAGATGCTGTCACGGAGGTAGAGCATAACTTCCACTGCTATAGTGTGAGCTCTGCATAGTGACTTCCTTCCAGAGAGGATGGTATAGAAAGGAAGAAGTATGTTGGTCTTGGAGAAACGTGACACATGGCCTCAGCCACACCATCCACTTGAACATCAATAGTAATAAACCATCCAGACAGTATGTACTGTTGGTATGAGGTGATGAGAAAGGAACTTCTTCTCTATGGTCTTCCTCCCAAAAATGCATAATTCCACTATAACCAGGAGAAAATCATCAGAAAAATCCCAACTAAGAGGCATTCTACAAAAGACCTGGTCAGTACCACTGAAAACCATAAAAACTATTTAAAAAATAAGGAAAGTCTGAAAAACTGTCACAACCAAGAGAAGCCCAAGAAGACATTACTAAATACGTGTTTTCCTGGATGGGATCCTGAAACAGAAAAGGAGCATTAGGCTAAATCTAAGGAAATCTGAATGATAAAGTAAGGACTTCAGCTAATACTAATGAATGTATCAATATTGGTTAACCAATGTGTCAAAATATACCATACTAATGCAAAATGTTGATAATAGGGTAAACCAGATATGGCATATTGGGAAATCTGTACTGTCTTTAAACTTTTCTATGAATCTAAATCTATTTTTAAATTAAAAGTTTATTTTAAAATATGTAGGAATGATCACACCTGCTTGCCTGCCACATATGGCTGTTCTGCATATCAAATGATGCATGTATGTGAATGTACCACAGTCTCCCCTTGTCCATGGAAAATAGGTTCCAAAGCGTCTGTGGATGCCTGAAACCACAGATAGTAGCGAATCATATATGTACTATATATTTTCCTAAACATACATACCTATGATAAAGTTTACTTTATAACTTAGGTACAGTAAGAGATTAACACCAATAACTGATAATGAAACAGAAAAATTTTGGTGGCCATCTGTAATCCCAGCACTTTGGGAGGCCAAGGCAGGAGGATCACCTGAGCCTAGGAGTTTGATACCAGCCTGGGCAGCATAGCAAGTCACTGTCTCTACTAAATAAATACATACATACATTCTGTAATAAAAAGTTATACCGTACTCCCTCTCTCTCTTTCTCTCTCTCTCAACATATCTTATTGTACTGTATTCACTTATTTTTGAATGAATGTCCATGAAAACCATGGTTGACTGTGGGTAACTGAAACCTTGAAAAGCAAAGCCGAGGATAAGGTTCAGCATTACCATACTTTCTGAACTATGGTGCACATCACAAATATACAAAGTTTCAAGTGTTATTTTATTTAAATGAAGCTATTTTCATTTAAAAATGTTTTTAATTTGCCATTAAATTATTTTTAAATATTTAAAATTACCCTTGGTATGAGGTTGAATGATGGCCGATTATGTAGGCAGTGACCAAGACTACGAAGAGCCCCAGAAGCTGTGTTAAGGAGTTCGGATTTGATTCTGAAGATAAATCAGCCATTAAAGGATTCATAGCAGAAGAGGGGTGGGAGTAGACCGAATTTTAGGACTGGCAATGGAAGGAGGCTGGAATTATGGAAACCACAGAAGTCTGGACAGAAACGCTTAGATGGGGCAGAGGTGGGACCCGGAGGACTTGAGAAACAAAGCCTGATCCACTGCTAACAGGGGGGAGTTCCCCACTTTGTGCCTCAAACCAGTAGCCCTCCAACCCAGACTTTCTGAGGACAATGATAATTTGATATCATTTTAGTATTTTTATTAAAGTTGATTCATTAATTGAATGTAGATGTGAATTTTTATATCTTACTAAAACTATTACAGATGCATAAATCACACAGAAATCTTTTGTCTGGCCAGGTGCTGTGGCTCACACCTATAATCCCAGCACTTTGGGAGGCCAAGGCAGGAGGACCACTTGAGGCCAGGAGTTCAAGCAATCTTGTCTCAACCCATGTGTCTGCTTTGTGTTTGAGGAGATTTTATCTTTACTACGGCAGTCTAGCACAAGTTAGTGGTTTAGTACGCAGCCTCAGTTTTCTTCTCTATAACATGGGCATCATTGTAACCTACCTAATAGGTTGTTATGCAAATAAATGAGATTATCTACCATAAAAGCACTTAGCTTATTGCTACCCTGTAGCAAGCATATGGCAAGTGGTAGCTATTATCAAATGGTGGTAGCAGAAGTAACAGGCCTCCTTGACATTGCTCAGGAGAATTACTAAAAGTAGCAAAATAAATACATTTCTGTTGCTGCTTACCCTGGACCACTCCATATATTTGCTCTGCTGAGAGGCAGCTGGATCATTGCTACCAAGTGTCAAGAATTGGAAGCATCTGCCCTCGGTCACTTTCCTCTTGAGGATTATGTATAAAACCACTGTTCATGTTGTCTGCCCAGGTCATCTTAATACATATAATAGTAAACACTCAGAAAACATCGGCTATTCTTCATAGTACGCCATGCCAAGTTGGTGGTACCATAGACTAGTTCTACTCGGCTGTACTGGAGGGCAACTGCCCATCTATTCGAAGTCCCCTCTAGGTCCTCTGAAGGTCATTTTTGTGTACTCAACAGAGCCTGCTTTTTATGTCACATTATCCCAAACGTACCCCGCTGATTTCACAAAAGTCTACCCGTAAAAGTTTCCTGCGATGTGATGACAGGCAAATGGACAGAACCTTAATTTTGTCAAGATATGTGGTGAAGGTTTTAGCTTCTTACTAGGCTGACAGCAGCCTGAGGCGAGGACCCCACCCCACTCATCCACACACAGGGCTTGGCCTCCAGCCAGTCCTCACTAAAAGTGGATAGTGACTGTCACTGCCTGGGGAAACCTCTAGGAAGCACCATCTCTCTCCCTACCAGTCCCTGGGCAGAGAGGCACAGTATCACCAAAGCAAAATTCCTGACTCCACAGTTTTACCTGGGGTTAACTGTCCTCGGGAAACTTGAATGCATTAGCGGCCTCTAACAGTCCCATTTATTTTTAAAAGAAATGAGGCTATTTTCTTCCCTACTCCGCCATCCCAGGAATCTGTCAGTAGATTTTTATTTTAAAGGCAAGAACTATCTAATAACGAGTAATTTCACTGGTCTATTTTGAGCAGCAAGGAAGATTTTTTTTTAGGTCATTGCTGGGAAGTTCTCAAAAACTGCAAGTTGGGAAGAATCAACAGAAGGTGAATATCATGGATTTTTTTTGTTGTTGTTCCAGAGCAGGAGGATTCATCAACAGGAACCAGGCCCCAGAGAGTAGACAGTAGGGACTCAGTTTCTTTATCAACCAAATGGGCATCACAGTACCTCCCCCATATTGCTATGGTGAGGAATATACAAGATAGCGAATGTAAAAGCACTTCACTTGGTGCTCCTACACTGCCGGTCCATCTCCACCTGTCCGCCTCTCAGCTACCACCTTCATTCCCTCTTGTGCTGGACAATTTCATGGCTGCTTCCCCACTTTCAGCTCCTCCCTCTAATCTACCACTTTTCCCCTGGCCCTTCCTAAAGCCCAGTTCTGAGGCGTTTGTCTCTTCCTTGAAATCTTCCTGGGCTTCCTTCACCCTTGGGCTGGTATTCTTGGCCTCTATTACTACACTATATCCCATAGCCTAGAGTCAGCCCCCGATAATGGCCTGTGCAGTGACTCAGAGTTTCCCAGACTGTTTGTTTATGCTGTTTCCTCTACTTGGAAATGGCCTCTCCTGATCCTCACCAAGGCCCCCTGCCAGTCTCCACCTTTTATTCAGAGCCTTGAATAAATGGTTTCTCTTCCTTTAAACCTTACCTTATCACTTCACTAAGAAGTGAGGCCATCTTCATCTTAAATCCCACAGCACTGCATACTTTTTTTATGCTTCATGGTATCTAGCACCTTACTACATAGTTATCTGGGTATGTGTTAAATGTATTATTTATTACAGAGACAGTGTAATAGTAGTTAAGAGCACCAGCCCTAGAGCCAGATTGCCAGGGGTTGAATTGCCACCTCCTAGCTCTCAACTTGAGCAAGTTGCCTGTATCTTCTATAAATTGCAGATAATGTAACCTGAAAATGCAAATTATGGGAAAAATATGTATCTTACTAAGATACATATTTTAATAGGATGAATAGTATGTATCTTACTAAGATACATATGCTTAATAGGATGTATCCTATTAAGTGACAGAAACCCATCTGAAAGGGCTGTATACTATGTTATTCTAACTATATGAAATTCTGGAAAACACAAACCTATGGAGACAGTAAAGAGATTAGTGGTTGCCAGGGGTTGGGGTGGGGAGGGATGAATAGGTGAAGCACGGGCAGTGAAACTACTCTTTATGAAAATATGATAGTGGATACATATCATTATACATTTTCCCAAGCCCATAAAAATGTATAGCACTAAGAGTGAACCCTAATGTAAACTATGGACTTTAGGTGATAAAGATGTGTTAATGTAGTTTTTTCAATTGTAACAAACGTG
This sequence comes from Theropithecus gelada, assembly GCF_003255815.1. Lineage (NCBI taxonomy): Eukaryota > Metazoa > Chordata > Mammalia > Primates > Cercopithecidae > Theropithecus > Theropithecus gelada. The sequence goes on along the minus strand of NC_037673.1, from coordinate 139,765,514 downwards.
CCACTCTTCTGGGAGATGTTAGTAATGAGGCCAGGTGGCGGGGGGCGGGGGGTGGGGCTATGCTTGTGTGGGATAGAGGTATATGGGAAATTTCTGTACCTTTCCCTCAGTTTTGCTATGAACGTAACACTTCTCTAAAACGATAAAGTCTTCAAGAGTTAAATAAAGTAAAATACAATGCACAGTGTGATGACTGAAAAAATATGTCCATGTATTATTTTATATTCTTTCCTTCAAAGATGGACCCTTCATTCCCCTGTCCTTGCATGTGGGCTGTACTCACTGACTCATGGATGACTAGAATGTAACAGAAGCAACAGAGTGTGACTTCCTCCTCCCTCTTTCTCTTGGGTCACTCATTCCGTAGGCTGCCGTGTTTGAGGACGCTCAAACAACCCTATGAAGAGGCCCACATACAAGGAGCTGAGCCCTCCACTAGATAATTCATAGAAAATAAATGAAGAAACTCATGTAAAGTTATTAGATGAGTGCCTAATAGTACCTAACATGCTAAATAGTACTATAATGATAGCTTTTGCTATTTTGAAATATTTTAAACATACACAAAAGTTTAACATATAAAGCATCAAGTACCTATGCTTCTGTCACTCAACTTTATCACATCATAACATAAAGCCTTACTTTTTCATACTTTTGAGAAGCAAAATATTACAGATAGGGTTGAAGTCCTCTATGTATCCTTCCCATATCCCATTCCCATCCCTCCCTTTATAGCAGGGGTGACAATCCCAAATTTTGTGTTAGTCATGCCTTTATATTTTTATTTTGTGTTCTAAAATGTTATTTAAGTGGTATAATGCTGTACACAGCCCTTTTCAAGTTGTGGTTTTGGTCAACTTTTTTTTAGATTTATCCACATTAAATTATGTAACGAGTTAATTCAATTTCATTACAGTATCATATATGCATTATATAAATATTTCTTAATTTACCCATCCCATTGTTGAGGGGCATTTATATTGCTTCCAGTGTTAGAGATAGAAGAAATCTCAGAGATCAATATGCAGATGAGAAAATGCAGCTAGAGAAGGGAAGTTATTTGGCTAAAATCATATAGAAGATAGTGGAGCCGGGACTTTCAAAGAGATTGGAGTAGCCTGGAGCGGCCAGTTGTTCTCTTCCCAGCATACTGTGCATTTACTTTCTTCAGACTTCTTTGAAAAACTCCTCCTTCATTCCATGAGACCCTGTTGGGGATGTCAGTTATTCCCTAACCAATCACCAGAGCCCATAACTCAGTTTTTGTCAAATATAGTACATTCCCTGGTATATGATGATTAGCTTAGGGAAGATCTTGTGACCCAAGCTGAGCCAATCGGAATCTTGTTATTTTGCTGAGCTGAAATAATATAGGCCTGGAGTTTCTAGAAAATTGTCTTTCCTGCCACGTGGTGAGAGTTTACCTCCAACAGAGAAAATGAAGTCAACCCACAAAGACAAGCGGCAACAAATAGAGGTGGGAGAGAAGAGAAAGATGTAGAGAGGCTCACTGACATCGTTCAGGTCCCTGAATACAGTATCCTTAAACTTTTTGTTTATAAAACCTGCCCTTTTCCTTTGTCTTTAGTTTAACCCAGTTTGACTCCATTTCTCTAACTTGCAGCTGAATCCTGACTCTTAAGTTTGCCATTCTTTCTACTCTGCTGAAACTATAGCTCCTAGATGTTCAGTAAGCATTTAATCAAAAATGATGATCTCAACAAAGCCATAGAAATCCCACTAACCTTTGACTTGGGGAACACAGCAGGATTAACTGTGATCAGAGTTCTGGCGTGGCACTTCCCTTTACTTGACCCATCATCCATGCATTCAGGGAATATTTACCATGTTTCTACTATGTGCCCAAAGGAAGTGATATGACAAGACTAGCACAAAAGACATAGAGGTAATGGAATACTTTTCTAGGTATTTTATATGAAGTGGTATAATATCAATTCTAAATAGAATGCCATTAATAAATAATGCATGTTTTAATCCCTGGAGAAAAGACTAAAAAGGCAACAGAGAAACTAAATGAAATATTTAAAAATGTTTGATTAGCCCAACAGGAAGTAGGAAAGGACAAATAAGTGAATGAAGAAAGACAGAAAAATGGTAAACAAATAGCAAGATAATAGACCTAAACTCAACCTTACCAGTAATTACATTAAAAATAAATAGGCTAAGCCTTCTAATAAGAGGCAGAAACTTTCAGACCATACACAAAAATGAGACCTAACTATTTGTTGTCTATAATAAATACACTTGAAATATAATATTATGCTGAAAACAAAAGGATGAAAAAACACCGTTTCCAGCAAACTGTAAACATAAGAAAACGAATGTGGCTAAATTAATATTAAACAAAGATGATTTAACAAGGAGTAAGATCAGAGATAAGGACAGACATTTTATCATTAAAAAAGCATCATTTTACCAACAGGACATGGCAATTATAAATGTATATTAACCTAAAAACAGAGGCTCAAAATATATTAAGCAAAAGCTGACAGAATTAAAGGAAGAATTAGATGAAGTCACAATTATACTTGGAGATCTTAACCTTCCTCTCTCAGTAATTGATAGAACAAGCAGACAGTAATTGATAGAACAAGTAATTATATGGAATATCCAAACACTATCAATCACGTTGACCTAAATGATATTTATAGACCAGATGAAACCACTGCAGAAATGCATTATTTTCAAGTGCACATGGAGCATTCACTAAATCACCGTATTCGAAGCACCCAAAATAAATCTCAATAAATTTTAACAGATTAAAATCATTCAGAATATATTCTCCAACCGTAACGAATTTAAATTATAAATCAATAGCAATAAGACATAACACGTGGATCAAAGAAGAAATTACAGGGGAATTAGAAAATATTTCAAAATGAATGATAAAGGAAATATAGCATATCAATATTTGTGGGATGCAACTAAAGCAGCACTTAGAAGGGAATTTATCCATTTAAATGCTTATATTAGAAAAGGAAATGTGGGCAAAAAATCAAAAATTTTGTATTTTTTACCTTATGATGCTAGAAAGAGAATAGTATATCAATACAAAAGGAAATAGAAGGAAATAAATATAAGAGCAAAATTTAATGAACAACAATAGAAAATTCTAACAAAACAAAACCTATTTTTTGAAAACATTAATAAAGTTAATAAATGTCCAGCAAGACTGATTAAGGATGAATGAATGAGAACGCAAATTCCCAACGTCAAGAATAAAAGATGACATGTAATTATAGCTCCTACAGACATTAAAATGATAATAATGGATTGTAATAAACATCTTTAGGCCAATAAAATTTGACATATCTTAATTGGACAAACTCCTTAAAAAATACAACTTAAAAAAACTGGCGCAGGAAAAAATTGAAAATCTGAATATCCCCTGTTATGAATGTATTTTATCAGACTCAGATATACTCAGAATATACCCTATCAGAATTTAATTAAACAAATTAAATTCATTTTCAAAACTTATTTATAAGAAACTCCACTAATATATTTATTGCAGCATTATTCACAATAGCAAAGATATGGAATCAATCTAAATGTTCATTAACAGATGACTGAATAAAGAAAATGTGGTATATATATATACACGATGGAATACTATTCAGCCATAGAAAAGAATGAAACCATGTCCTTTGCAGCAACATGGATGGAACTGGAGTCCACTATCTTCAGTGAAACAACTCAGAAATAAAGTCAAATACCAAATGTTCTCAGTTGTAAGTAAAAGCTAAATAATCTGTACACATGGATATAAACTGTGGAATGATCAATATTGGAGGTTCAGAAGGGCAGCAGGGTAGGAAGAGGGTGGGAGATGATCAATTACTTAATGAGTACAACATATGCTATTCAGGTAATGGGTACGCTAAAAGCCCAAACTTCACTACTATACAATATATCTGTGGAACGAAACTGCACCTGTATCCCTTAAATTTATACAAATCTTTATAAGAAAAGGAAAACTCCAGGGCCAGATGGTTTCACTGGAAAATTCTGTAAAATAATAAAGAAGCAATTCAAACACTAAACAAACTCTTTCAGAAAACAAAGAAGAGAATTTACCCCAAGTCATTTTGCAAGGAATAAACCTTATACCAAAAGTTGGAAAAGAAATTATAAGAAAAGGAAACTATACACCAGTATCTTTGGTAAAACAGATATAAAAATTTGGAATAAAATACTAGCAAATGAGATGGTAAATAATCACCTAAAAATATAGCCAACATCATCAGTCATTAGGAAAATGCAAGTAAAAAGTACAATGAGATCAAATTATCTGCTAGAAAAATAAAATTTTTTAAACTGACAATTCCAAATGTTGGCGAGGATGTGGTTCAGCTGGAACTCTCTTACATTGCTGATGGGGATGCAAATTGGTATATCCATGTTGGAAACGTTTCTCTTTTTTTATAGTTTCTTATAAAGTTAAACATAATATATGACCCAACAATACCACTTCTTTCTAAGTATGTTGTCAAGAGAAATTAAAACATATGGACATGTGAAAACTTGTATGCAAATATTTATAGCAACATGCTATTGTTTGGGTATGGTTTGTTTGTTCTCATCAAAATTCATGTTGAAATTTCACCCCCAATGTGGTGGTGTTGGGAGGTGGGATCTAGTGGGAGGTATTTGGGTTGTGGAGGCAGATCTCTCATGAATGACTTGGTGCTGTTATCCCAGTAGTGAGTGAGTTCTCACTCTCCAGGACTGGAGCAGTTCTTGCAGAAATGGATGAGTTCCCATGAGAGTGGTTGTTATGAACCAGGACGGCCTCTCAGGCTTTCTTCCTTTCACACATGTTCACTCCCCTTTGACCTTCTGCGCCATGTGGTGATGCAGCAGGAAAGCCCTCACCAGAAGCCAGGGCCATGACTTTGAACTTCTCAACCTGCAGAAACGTGAATAAATAAGCCTCTGTTTTATATAAATCGTCCAGTCTCAGATATCCTTTTATAGCAACATAAGATGGAGTAAAACAAAGTATTGGTGCTGAGAAGGAGGGTGTTGCTGATAACAAATCTCTGAAAATGTAGCAGCAGCTCTAGAACTGGACAATGGGAAGAAGCTGAAAGAATTTGGAGGAGCAGGTAGAAAAAGCCCAGATTCTGGTGAGGGCTTAGAAGACAAGAAGACTAGGAAAAGTTTAGAACTCCTTAGAGATTAATTAAGTGGTCAAGACCAGAACACTGATAGAAATATGGACAATAAAGGCCATTCTGATGAGGTTTCAGATGGAACTGAGTAAGAAAGTTTGGAAACTGGAGCAAAGGCCATCCTTGTTACAAATTAGCAAAGAACTTAGCTAAACTGTGTCCATGCCCAAGGGCTTTGTGAAAGGCTGAACTTGAGAGTGATGGGCTAGAGTATCTGGCAGAAGAAATTTTTAGGCAGCAAACTGTTCAGGCTACTACATGTTTCCTTCTAAGTGCTTATAGTATACTGATAGAGAGAAGGGAAACAGAGCAGAAAAATTAAGAAAATTCACAGCCTGGCCATGTGGTAAAGCGTGACAGAGTGTTTTCAGGAGAGAACTCCAAGGGTACAGCCAAGCCACCCCTTACTAAAGAAACTTACATGGCTAAAAGGGCATTAATAGTCAAGACAATGGGAGAAAGGCCTCAAAGTCATTTCCAAAGTCTTAGAGGCTACCCGTCCCATCACAGGCTCAGAGGCCTAGGGGAATGGAATGGTTTCTGGGAACAGGCTCAGGGCACCCCAGGTCAAGTGGCCCCAAGTGCAGCTCATGCTCTAGCTGTGGAAGGTACAAGTCATAATAAACCTTGGTAGCCTCCACATGATGCTAATTCTTCAGGCTTGCAGAAAGAAAGAGCTATGGAGACTTGACAGCCTCCACCTGTATTACAAAGAATGTCACTGAAAGCCTGGGGTCCTGGCCGGGCACACTGGCTCACCCTGATAAACCCAGCACTTTGGGAGGCCGAGGCGGGTGGATCACCTGAGGTCAGGAGTTCATGAACAGCCTGGCCAATATGATTAAACCCCGTCTCTACTAAAAATACAAAAATTATCTGGGTGTGGTGGCGCACTCCTATAATTCCAGCTACTCAGGTCACTAAGGCAGGAGAATTGCTTGAACCCGGGAGGCAGAGGTTTCAGTGAGCTGAGATCACACCACTGCACTCCAGCCTGGGTGGCAGAGTGAGACTCTTATCTCTAAAAAAAGAAAAAAGAAAAGAAAGCCTGGGGTCCCAGGCAGACACTTGTAGCAGGGGTGTAGTCATGGCAGAGAGGCCTCACTAAAGCAGTACTGAGTGGAAATGTGGAGTTGGAACTGCTACAGGGGGTCCCCACAAGGACAATGCCTACTGGAGTTATAGGAACAAGGCCACTGCAGAGAATCCCAACTAGGATAACGTCTAGTGGAGCTGTGGAAATGGTACCACCACTGAGACCCCAGAACTGTAGAGCTACCAGTATGTAATGCCAGCCTGAGAGAGCTGGGTGAAATGAGCTCAGCAAAGCCATTGGGGCAGAGCTGCCAGAGCCTTGGGGACCCAACTCCCACCCCAGTGTGTCCAGCAGGTGGCACGTGGAATCAAAAGAGACTATTCTCCAGCTTTAAGATGTAATATCTGCCCTGCTGGGTTTTGGATTTGTTTGGGGCCTGTTACTCCTTTGTTTTTTCTGATTCATCCCTCTTTGAGTGGGAATGTCCATTATGCCTGTACCACCATTGTATCTTGGAAGTAAATAACTTGTTTTGATTTTGCAGGCTCATAGATGGAAGGGGTGTGCCTTGACTATCAGATGAGACTTTGGACCTTGAACTTTGGACTTTTAAGTTGATGCTGGGACAGTTAAGACTTTGGGGACTATCGGGATAGAATGATTATGCGTTGCATGTGAGAAGGACATGAGTTTTGGGGGGCAGGGGCAGAATGTGATAGTTTGGATATGGTTTGTTTGTCCCCATCAAAGCTCATACTGAAATGTGATCCCTAATATGGTGGTGTTGGGAGGTGGGGCCTGGTGACAAGTTTTTGGATTATGGAGGCAGATCCCTTATGAGTGGACTGGTGCCGTTAGCAGGAATGGATTTCTTCCCATGACAGTGGGTTGTTATAAAGCCAGGTCACTCCTCAGATTTTTCTCTCTTCATGTGTGTCCACTTCTCCTTTGACCTTCTGCACTATGTTGTGACACAGAACAAAAAGCCTTCAGCAGAAGCCAGGGTCGTGCCCTTGAACATGTTAGCATACAGAAACATTAGCTAAATGAATCTCTTTTCTTTAGAAATTATGCAGTCTCAGATATTCTTTTGGAGCAACACAAAACAGACTAAGATACAACATTATTCATATCTTTGAAACAGAAACAACCCAAATGTTTACCAACTGGTGAATGAATAAGCAAACTGTGGTATATCCACATAATAGAATAGTATTAAAAAATAATTAGAAACAAACTCCTGATACACACAGAAACATGGATGAATCCTAAAGGTATTAGGCTAGTGTAAAGAAGACATTATTTCATTTGTAGAACATATTGAATCAGGAAAAGCTATAGAAATATAAGTCAAATTAAGGCCAGGCGCGGTGGCTCAAGCCTGTAATCCCAGCACTTTGGGAGGCCGAGACGGGCGGATCACGAGGTCAGGAGATCAAGACCATCCTGGCTAGCACGGTGAAACCCCGTCTCTACTAAAAAATACAAAAAACTAGCCGGGCGAGATGGCGGGCGCCTGTAGTCCCAGCTACTCGGGAGGCTGAGACAGGAGAATGGCGTAAACCTGGGAGGCGGAGCTTGCAGTGAGCTGAGATCCGGCCACTGCACTCCAGCCTGGGTGACAGAGCAAGACTCCGTCTCAAAAAACAAACAAACAAACAAACAAACAAAAAAAAGCAATATAAGTCAAATTAATGATTACCAGGACTGGGTTTGGGTGGAGGAAATTGAGAGGATTTTTTGGGGTGGCTGATTTACTCTATATCTTAACTCTAATGATGATCACACAATGATATATGTTTGTTGTAAGTCTAAAAAATTTACCTTAGAAAAGGTAGACCTTACTATATGTAATGTACCTTCATAAACATGAATTTTTAAAAAGAAAAAATTAGCAAGTTGCATCTAGTAATACATATACATTTACATCATGTTCAAGTGTGGTTTATTCCAGAAATTTAAGGTTGGTTTAACATTTGTAAATTAATAATGTAATTCACCATGTTAATAAAATTAAAAAATCATATGATTAACTCAATAGATGCAGAAAAGGCATTTTCAGAGTCAGAACCACTCATAATGAAAATTCACAGCGAGTAAGGAAAAGAAGGAACTTCTTCAACTGGGAAACAGGACCTACAAAACCTACAACTAGCTTTATACTTTTCCCCAAAGTTCAGCAACAAAGCGATGATGTCCTCTATCATCTCTTCTATTCAACATCGTACTGGATATTCTAGCCAATGCAATATGGGAACCTAACTAAATAAATAAAGGCATAAAGATTGAAAAAGATAGACGAAACTATTCTAAATGGCATAGTTACTTATATAGAAAACTTCAATGACTCTATAAAGCAACTGCTATAACTAGTAAGTGAATTTTACAAGTTTGCAGGATACAAGTTAAATATATATATATTTATATTTTTTTTTTTTTTTTTTTTTTTTTTTTTTTTTTGAGACGGAGTCTTGCTCTGTCACCCAGGCTGGAGTGCAGTGGCCAGATCTCAGCTCACTGCAAGCTCCGCCTCCCGGGTTCACGCCATTCTCCTGCCTCAGCCTCCCGAGTAGCTGGGACTACAGGCGCCCGCCACCTCACCCGGCTAATTTTTTTGTATTTTTTAGTAGAGACGGGGTTTCACCGTGTTAGCCAGGATGGTCTCGATCTCCTGACCTCGTGATCCGCCCGTCTCGGCCTCCCAAAGTGCTGGGATTACAGGCTTGAGCCACCGCGCCCGGCCAAGTTAAATATATTTTTAAAAGAAATTACGGCTAGGTGTCGTGGCTCACACCTGTAATCCCAGCACTTTCAGAGGCCAAGGTGGGCAGATCACAAGGTTGTTGGAGTTCAAGACCAGCCTGGCCAACATAGTGAAAGCCCATCTCTATTAAAAATACAAAAAATTAGCCAGGCATGGTGGCAGGCACCTGTAATCCCAGCTATCTGAGAGGCTGAGGCAGGAGAATTGCTTGAACCCAGGAGGCAGAGGTTGCAGTGAACCAAGATGGCGCCATTGCACTCCAGCCTGGGTGACAATGTGAAAATGTCTAAAAAAAAAAAAAAGAAAGAAAGAAAGGAAAGGAAGGAAAGGAAGGAAGGAAGGACGAAAAAGAAAGAAAAAGAAGAAAGAAAGAAAGAAAAAGAAAGAAAGGAAGGAAGGAAGGAAGGAAGGAAGGAAGGAAGAAAGAAATTACGTGGTTAAACTTCAGTACATCCAAACAATATAATTCTATTCTGTGGGGAAAAAAAAAAAAAAAAAAGGAATGAGCTACCAACCCATGCAAAAACATTGAAGGATCTTGTGTGTTGCTAAGTGAAAGAAGCCAGTCTGAAAATAGTATATGCAGATTTATATGACATTCTAGGGCTGGGTGCAGTGGCTCACACCTGTAATCCCAGTACTTTGGGAGGCTAAGGAGGGAGGATTGCATGAGGCCAAAAGATGGAGGCTTCAGCAAGCTAGGATCATGCCACTGTACTCCAGCCTGGGCAACAGAGCAAGACCTTGTCTCTAAAAAACAAAAACAACAACAATAACAACAATTATATGACATTCTGAAAAATGCAAAACTATGTAGCCAGTAAATCGATTAGTAGTGGTTAGGTAAACCGATTAGTAGTGGGGAGGAAAGAGGTTTCAATAGGTGAAACACAGGGGATTCTTTAGGGAGGTTAAAATGCTTTGTATATTACAGTAATGGTAAGTACGTGACACTATATGTCTGTCAAAATCCATAGAACTTTACAGCCCAAAAAGTGAACCTTAGTGTATGCAAATTTATTCAAAAGAAATTAGGAAGATGGGGTGATCCCAGGGTGGAATACAGGCTGTGATAAAAGAATCTAACTCTATCATAAATGCATGAAATAACCTCACTGACGGGGTGAGGGGAAACATGCTGACCTATATAAGTCTGGAAATGAGTGGAAGCTATAAGACTAAAGGCAAAGAGAGCTTGTAGTTGTTATAGGTGCTGTTAAAGTTGTTAAAGTTGTTTCCCATGAGGGCACAGGTTAACATCTGAAACTACTACACATGTCTACTGGAATTAACAATTAACTAAAGGGATGGTGGATGGTGGGAGCCAGCCTTCTTACTATTACGGTGGGAGGTTATAGACAAGCAAGGGGGAGAAGTAGCTAGAGCAATCCATGTAGTACTGGATTAGAGTTGGAGACCTCAGTATAAACTCATGTTTAGCTTACCATAGATAGATGGTTACACATAGCAGTATTTATAGATTTGTATATGTACTTGGGTTAGTATACACACATATATTTCCTTGCTCTGTCGGCTGGGAGAGTCTAGGAGCAATGATACCCCAGCAGCAATGAACAGATACAGTCTCCAGAATTTATCTTTATACTACTCCCCATTAAAAGGAATCATAGCTTCTTGGAGAAACAGATAGTTCTAGAACTGGGGGGAGGGAATATACAAGATAAGCCTGGAGCATCTTGTAGTATGAGAAAGTAAGGAAGTGCTAAAAAGCAAACACCATTGAAGGGGTATGTCAAAGGAGCATAGGAACCAACTGAAAAAGCTCCCAATGGCCAAAGTCAGAACAACTTGAGCAAGAAAATAAATAAAGTACTATTGAATTATAACCCAAAATATAAAATAAAATATCCATTAATCTCTACTGGTATAAATAAATATTGGAAAAAATAAACAAATGGGGGAGAATAGGCAAATACCCTGTGCAGAAGAATTAAAAATAACTTAGATACTCATCCTTGAAGAAGGAGGAGCACAGCTCCTACCGCTTAAATGTGGATGTGCATAGTGACTTCCTTCTTTCCTCCCTTCCTTCTTTTCTTCCTGAGTATAGTATAGAAATGCAGGGAAAAAAAAGAGGAACTTTACAATGGAAAAAACTGATTAACTCCTCTTTAGCTAGGTCATCAAGGTGTACACCAACAGTGGTGATAGCATGAAGTCATGTTGCTAGCAAGTACCTTTGATGTGATATAATGAGAATAGCAATTCACCTGTGCAGTGTTCCTTCCAAAAATCCACAATCCAAGTCTAAGTGGAGATAAAAATAAAACCTAGCTCATATGGTTGTTGAGAGAATTTTAATGTGACCCCTGAAAAGGAGTGGCTTGACCTTCTTTCCAAAAATTGACTCAGTCTTGGCCTAATTCTTTGTATAATATCTTTTCTATGAACTCTGTCTCTTAAACTCTAGCCCGCTCCCTGTGTCCCTAATCCTCTTGTTCAGCACTTAGTTTCTTCACCTCACTTTGATACAGTCATTATCTTCCTAGGACTCGCCTCCTTTTCCGCATGTTTCCATATGATATCCACAGTAGATTGCGTGCTCCGCTCCTTGAGATAGGAGTGATCTTTGCTAGTTCCACAAAGAGAGAGCACTGGGAGAATGTGCGGTATCCAGGTCAAATTCCATAGGTACTACTCTGAATTCTTTTGTGAATAGGTAATACAGTTTTGTTTTGTTTTTTAATTTATGAATAGGTAATAAGTAGTTTTTTTAAGTATTCAATGATAATTTTCACATTGTTCAAAAATACAAAATTACAAAATGTATTCAGTGAAGAGTATCCTCCCAATCTCTCCTCTACCTGGTTCCCACCCCACCCCAAGAGAAAATTGTAACTCCCCATATCTCTCTGTGAAAATATATACCTTCTTATTTCTCTTTGTTACATAAAAGGTAGCTGCCATAACATTGTTGTGCACTTTATGGGTTTTTTTCCAACTAACAATGTATCTTGAACTTATTTGCTAATAACTACTTCGAAATCAATCAGAAAGTTTTAGGCTGGGCACAGTGGCTCATGCCTGTAATCCTGGCACTTTGGGAGGCCAAGGCAGAAGGATTGCTTGAGACCAGGAGTTCAAGACCAGCCTGGGCAACAAAATAATATCCCATCTCTACCAAAATAAAATTTAAAAATTATCTGGGCATGGTGACACGTATCTGTAGTCCCAGCTAGTTGGGAGGCCAGGGTGGGCAGATCGTTTGAGTTCAGGAATTCGAGACCAGCCTGGGCAACATGGCAAAATCCCATCTCTACAAAGAATACAAAAATTAGCTGGGCACAGTGGCATGCGCCTGTAGTCCCAGCTACTTGGGAGGCTGAGGTGGGAGGATCTCTTGAGCCTGGGAGGCGGAGGTTGCAGTGAACCAAGATCGTGTCAATACACCACAGCCTAGGTAATAGAGCAAGACCATGTTTCAACAAAAAAAAGAAAAGAAAAGTAAAGAAAAAGAAAAAGAAAAAAAGCACAGAGTTTTCCATTTCTTTTGCTGTTACAAGCAATGCTGTAATGAGTAACTTTTTACATAGGTCCCTTATGCACGTACCAGCACAACTGTAGGATAAATTCTTAAATGGGGGATAAAGAGTATTTGCATTGGTAATTGAAATTGTCAAATTGTCCTCCTTAGGAATTTACGAATTTATATATCCACAAGCAGTAAATGATAGCCTCACTAATGAATGAGTAATCAAACACTTGTATTTTTGCCAATATAAGAAGAAAATGGCATCTCAATGTAGCTTTTCTTATAAAGAGAAAGGTTGGTGATCGTATGATATATTTAGATGCCATTTGTTTTGCCGTCTTTGCGAATTGTTTATACCACTCTCTTGCCCATTTTTCTATCAAGTTGTTGGTCTTTTTCTTATCATTTTTAAAGCATTCCTTATATATCGGAGAAATAAACACCTCGTAATATGAATTGCAATTATGTTTTTCCAAGCATCACTTGATTTTGTCTCTACTTGTGAGGTTTCTGTCATGCAAAATTGTTTTAATTTTTATTACTTTAATTTATTTGTCTTTTGTTTTATAACTTCTAGATTTTGAGTCATAGTTAGCAAGGCCTTCATATGGTTAAAAAAAAAAAAAAAAAAAAAAAAAAAGATTAGCTGTTACATTGTATACCATTCCAGAAAGGTTGAAAATTTCCATGTAAAAAAAATGAAACCTTAGGAGTATTAAAAGAAAAAACAGATGCTTCTTGAATTCAGTCTAATTTAATTGCTACATTTTGAATGCTTGGAAAAACACTTAACTCCACATTGGACACAGAGGAGTTTTGCTAGTCTCTCCTGAGATCATTATCCTTTCATTATCTCACTGGCTGAAATATTTATCAGTAAGTCTCAGCTGACTGAGGCTCTAACCAAAACTCATGTTTCTAGCTGGAGATGGTCCAGACACCTTTCCTTTTTAAGGTGCTGCTAGTTTCTTCTGTTATGCTATGTTCTGTTTTGTAGTCTCACAAGCAGAGAAACAAGTTGTTGTCAGCCACAATTATTCAGAGACACTTATAATTGCCTTTTACTGCCTATCACTAAGGGTCAAGACAAGGGAATTAAATCATTCATTGATTCATTCGACAAATATACTTATTAAACATCCATTACATATAAGGCAGTCTGCTTAATGCTAAGCAGACAGGGTGGGAAAAAAAGCTGACAAAATCACTACTCTCCTGACACTGATAGTCTAGCAGGAAAGACAGATCTTAAACGCCCACTTACATCATTTATTAGTCACCAGAAGTAAGGCCAGGAAAAAGTATGGGGTGTCATGAGAGTTTGTAACAAGGCCCCTGACCTAGTCTGACAAGTCAGGGATGAATTCCCTGGGGAAGTCTTTTTGAACTGAACTCTGAAGGATGAGTAGGAACTGACCAGGTGAAGAGCAGAAAGAGATTTCCAGACAGAGAGAAGGCACAGCAAGAGCCATGGCCCTGAGGCCAGAAGGAGCACAGCACAGTAGAGGAACTGAACGAAGTGTCAGGCTACTGGATTGGAGGAGGATGTAGGATAGACTTAGATAGGGGTTGTGTGGCTGAGTCCCCTAGCACTTGAGATCACCAACTATAGGAGTAAGGGAGGTGGTAAGATTGGGCAGAGGGGAAAGCTGAGCTGTGGTGTGGTCACGACAGCCTCAGTCAATCCTGTAGTGAGCTGTGAACTGGGATGGCCCTTCAGGGTTGTTCCAAGCTGGGACAAGGGAGAAAGGCCTTCATGTTCCCAAACTAAACATTCCCTGGACATAGTCTGCTCTCTGACCGCCAGGGCTGAGAGGTGAGGGCTGTCTGGAAGCAGCATTCCCAGTAGTGGGGAAAATAAGTCCTTCTGTCCAAAGGGCAATGTGGGCAATGAGACACAGCACTCACAATACAAGTCAAGTCATTCTGGGCCCTTTAGGTCATGGTAGGAAATTTTAATGTTATTCCAACTGCAGAAGAAAGCCAAAGGGGAATTTTAAGCAAGTCATCCAAATGATCTGATTGGCCTTTTAAAAAGGCTAGTCTGGGCCAGGCGCAGTGGCTCACGCCTGTAATCCCAGTGCGTTGGGAGGGCGAGGCGGGCAGATCACGAGGTCAGGAGTTTGAGACCAGTCTGGCCAACATGGTGAAACCCTGTCTCTACTAAAAATACAAAAATTAGCCAGGCGTGGTGGCAGGTGCCTGTAATCCCAGCTACTCAGGAGGCTGAGGCAGGAAAATTGCTTGAACCGGGGAGGCAGAGGTTGCAGTGAGCAGAGACCGTGCCATTGCACTCCAGCCTGGGCAACAGAGCAAGACTCTGTCTCAAAAATAAATAAATAAATAAATAAATAAATAAATAAATAAATAAATAAATAAGATAAAATTTAAAAAGGCTAGTCTGGCTGCTTTAAGTTTTCAGTAGAAAAGTTTGGAAGAAGAAAAAGCATTTAAGAGTCAACTGCAGTGGTGATATGGACCTAAGTGGTAGCACAGGAGGGATGCGGGAGGTGATTTGACTTGGTTTGGGCATGGTGTGAACAAGACTTGTTGATGCGTTGAATGTAGGTTGGTGAAGAAAAACAGAGAGACCAAAGATAATGCCTAGATTTTGACTTGAGCAAATCATGGTTGGTGATGCCATCGAATAAGATGAGGAAGACTAGAGAAGGACCATTGTTCTAGGCCATCTCATCACAAATCCCAGGAAATCAACTTTGTTATATGGTTGTCACTACTTGCCATCTCTGTGCTATTACTAAACACACAAGGGCACATTGCCTGTTCTTTGGGCCATGGTTTTCACTTGAAATCATGATCTTCATCCTTCAATGTCTAGAACCAGTGCTACATCTTCTGTGTGATGTTCCTTGATCATTACAATGCTGAGAAATACACACACACACACACACACACACACACACAGAGAGAGAGAGAGAGAGAGAGAGAAAACAAGAGAGAGATGTTTCCTGACACAGTGGTTCAACTTACAATTTACTGTGAAAGTGGTATGCATTCAATACAAATCATGCTTTGGATTTTGGATTTTGATCTTTTCCCAGGCTAGCAATATGTAGTATGATACCCTCTTGCAATGCTGGGCAGCAGCAGCAAGCCACAACTCCCAGTCAGCCGTGCAATCAGAAGGGTAAATCACTGATCTGCACAGTGATCTGCATTGCCAGATGATTTTGCCCAACTGTAGGCTAATGTAAGTGTTCTTAGCACATTTAAGGTAGGCCAGGCTAAGCTATGATATTCAGTAGGTTAAGTATATTAAATGAATTTTTGATGCAGAATGTTTTCAATTTACCATGGGTTTATCAGAACATTACCCCATCCTAAGTCAACAAGCATCTGTGTGCATACACAGAGTGAGACAGAGAGTAATCCTGATATTTTACAATGGGGAAACTAGAAGCTAGGAAGAATAACTGACTTGCCTGGGACTGTACTCTTGGATACTAACAGAGATGTGACTAGACATCAAGTCTCCTGAATCCCTATTAGGTGTCTGAAAACTGCATTAAAGGAGAACAGGTGGGCAACAAAGATAGGCCAGACCAGTTATTATAGAAATTTATTGTAGAAGTCCAGGCAAGCAGCTAGATGTGGTGGCTCACGCCTGTAAGCCAAACACTTTGGGAGGCTGAGGCAGGCAGATTGCTCGAGTCCAAGAGTTTGAGACCAGCCTGGGCAACATGGCAAAACCCTGTCTTTACAAAAACAAAAATCAAAAGTTAGCGGAGTGTGGTGGCGCATGCCTGCAGTTCCAGCAACTCAGGAGGCTGAGGCAAAACCTTATCTCTAAAAAATATATCTATATATGAAATGTTAAAAATATAAAAATTAGCTGGGTATGCCCGTGCATGCCTGTAGTCCCAGCTATGCCAGAGGCTGACGTAGGAGGATAGCTTGAGCCTGGGAGGCAGAGGTTGCAGTGAGCTGAGATCAGGCCACTGCACTCCCACCTGGGCAACCAAAGCAAGACCCTGTCTCAAAAGTCCAGGCAACGGATGATGGTAGAGTGATAGCAGAGAGATGAAGTAGATATATCCAAGGGTTTTTTAGAATGTAGAATTGCCAGTACTTGGTCTTGGTTTTGGACAGAGGGAGTGAAGGAGAGAGAGGTGTTAGATAAGTCCTTGGATAACCTATGCTATTCACTGAGCTTGGAGGCACTGAAAGAAGACAGGGTTTGGGGAAAAGACCATGAGTTTGGTTTTCATTTCAGCTCAGGTTAGTGGTTGGCGCTCAGATCTCTAAAGTATGGTACCTGTAGGTGGTGTTCAGACCTCTGAGGGGGTTATGTGGCCTGAAATTGTGTTTCTGAGTTTGGAGGCTTGGCACAGGGACCTCTGGGTGGGATCCCTACGTGGCTAGTACTTAAACCTCTGAGGGAGCACTTTGTGGCTGGTGTCCATACCTTTAATGGGTGATTGACACTTCACCAGAAAACAACAAAGCCAGAGCTGCATGTTA
The DNA here is from genome assembly GCF_003255815.1 of Theropithecus gelada. Taxonomy (NCBI): domain Eukaryota; kingdom Metazoa; phylum Chordata; class Mammalia; order Primates; family Cercopithecidae; genus Theropithecus; species Theropithecus gelada. The sequence continues at coordinate 139,748,544 of NC_037673.1, read as the reverse complement.
CACTTCCTTCCTGCCTCCTGCCTTCCAATTTTCCACCACTGCCTCCCATTGACAGTGCCTAACAGGAGGCTCAAATGCCTGGGAAATGCAGCAGTGGAGAAGTGAGCTTGGGTGAAAGACATTAGATAAATAACCAGCACCACAGATTTAGGGAATGAGCCCTGGAGGAGTGATATGGTTTTGGATCTGTGTCCCCACCCAAATCTCTTGTCAAATGTCAATCCCTATGTGTCAGGGGAGGGACCTGGTGGGGGTGGATTTCCCCTTTGCTGTTCTTGTGATGGTGAGTGTGTTCTCATAAGATCCAATGGTTTAAAAGTGTGTGGCACTTCCCTCTTTTCTCTTTCACTCTCCTGCTGTGCCATAGTAAGACATGCTTGCTTCCCCTTTGCCTTCTACCGTGATTTTAAGTGTCCTGAGGCCTGCCAGCCATTCTTCCTATACAGCCTGTGGAACTGTGACTCAATTAAACCTCTTTGTTTCATAAATTACCCAGTCTGAGGTACTTCTTTATAGCAGAGTGAGAATGGACTAACACAAGGATGAATCAAAAAACTGGGTCTTATTTCCAACTTTGCCATCAACCAGCAGTGGGACCTTGGATATGTCATTTCCCACCTCTGATTCTCTTTTCCCTTCTTTCAAATGTGTAAACTTCTCCTTGATGTTGCACATACTTAGGTGTCTGTCTTTTAAGAAGCCTTGGCTGGCCAGGCACAGTGGCCATGCCTGTAATCCCAGCAATTTAGGAAGCCGAGGCGGGCGGATCACCTGAGGTCAGGTGTTTGAGACCAGCCTGGCCAACATGGTGAAACCCCATCTCTACTAAAAATACAAAATTAGCCAGGCATGGTGGCACATGCCTGTAATCCCAGTTACTTGGGAGGCTGAGGCAGGAGAATCGGTTGAACCCAGGAGGCAAAGGCAGTGAGCCAAGATCTCACCATTGCACTCCAGCCTGGGAAACAAGAGCAAAACTCCATCTCAAAAAAAAGAGAAAGAAAAAAAAAAGGAAGGAGAAGAAGGAGAAGAAGGAGAAGAAGGAGGAGGAGGAGGAGGAGGAGAAGAAGAAGAAGAAGAAGAAGAAGAAGAAGAAGAAGAAGAAGAAGAAGAAGAAGAAGAAGAAGAAGAAGAAGAAGAAGAAGAAGAAGAAAGGAGGAAGAGGAAGAGGAAGAAGAGGAAGAGGAAGAAGAAGAAGAAGAGGAAGAGGAAGAGAAGAAGAGGAAGAGGAAGAGGAGGAGGAGGAAGAGGAAGAGGAAGAAGAGGAAGAGGAGGAGGAGGAAGAGGAAGAGGAAGAAGGAGAAGGAGAGGGAGAAGGAGAGGGAGAAAGAGAGGGAGAGGAAGAGGGAGAGGGAGAGGAAGAAGAAGAGGAAGAAGAAGAAGAAGAGAAGAAGAAGAAGAGAAGAAGAAGAAGAAGAAGAAAAGAAGAAGCACTATCTCAAAAAAAAGAAGAAAAGAAGAAGAAGAAGAAGAAGAAGCAGAAGAAGAAGAAGAAGCAGAAGAAGAAGAAGCAGAAGAAGAAGAAGCAGAAGAACAAGAAGCAGAAGAAGCAGAAGAATAAGAAGAAGCAGAAGAAGCAGAAGCAGAAGAAGAAGCAGAAGCAGAAGAAAAAGAAGAAGCAGAAGAAGCAGAAGAAGAAGCAGAAGAAGAAGAAGAAGAAGCAGAAGAAGAAGGAGGAGGAGGAGGAGGAGGAGGAGGAGGAAGAAGAAGAAGAAGAAGAAGAAGAAGAAGAAGAAGAAGAAGAAGAAGAAGAAGAAGAAGCAGCAGCAGCAGCAGCAGCCACCTTCCCTGACCCTCCAACTCATCTTCTAGTGAGTCTTGGTGTTCCTCTTGTTACTCACACAAATTCCTCTTTTACTTCTTTTTTTCCCCACTTTACTTTTTATTGAAAAATAACTAATATATAATTGAAAACATGGATCTAAAATATTCAGTTTGATGAGTTTTTACAATTGTATATACTCAAGTAATCACCAACTCAAACAACACGTAAAGCATTTCTTCTACCAAGAAAGTTTCTCCCGCCAAGTAAGTTTCTCCCTACCTCTCTACAATAAAAGTTCCATAATCCAAAGCATAAACTTTCTAATTTCCAGCACTAGATTAGTTTGCCTATCATTGGGCTTCATATAAATATAATATACAATATGCACTCTTTTTTGAAGTTTTTTATGTTGGTAAAATACGTGTAACATGAAACTTGCCATTTTAACCATTATTAAATATACAATTTGGTGCCATTTATTACATTCACAGTGTTGTGCAACCATCACCACTGTCTACCTCTTTGTAGCCCATTTGATTTTACCAGCCTACTGACTAGTCTGAATCCCCCTAGTGGGGAGTCAACCCTTAAGGATTGGGATCATGTCATAACCCAGTGGTTGGTATGTAGTAAATACTAATATTTGTTGGTTGGGTGGTTGAATGAATGAATGACTGTCTAAAGTCCCATCAAATGTGTCTTTCTATCTAAGAATTATAATAGTGTTATCAAACTGTTCCTTTATTCCTCCTCCATTTCTCAAGTGTTTACTAGGTATCAACAGGGTATCTGTGCTAAGCACTAGAAATTAAAAGATAACCTAAGCAAAATTCCTGCCCACAAGTCCATAGCCAGGTTAAGAATCCAGACAAATAAATAACATGTCATAAAACATTAATTCTTAGTAGAAGGATGAATAGGGTTGGACTTACGGGTGTGAGAATGAGGTTATGCCTTACACTGCCTTGGGAAATCAAAGAGGGCTTCATGGAGAAGCAAAAGCAGATTTACTGCTGTTGAGTGCTGGGGTTGGAGTGGGGAGAGTCTAAAGGAACTGCAAGGAATTCTTTAGGGCCAGAAACAGGGTCAATCCTCCTCCTGGATCCTTCACAGGCACATGCTTTCTCTCTCTGTCTCTTTCTCACTCTTTCTTTCTCTCACCTGTCCCCACTCAATCCCATTCCACCCTCATTCTCCCACTTGTATGTAGCTTAAGAATTCAAACCTCCAAGAAGAAGTTGTCTGTGGTCAAAATGGTGCTACTAGACTTTAAATAACTTGGGGGCCAAGACTCTCTTATTCAGAGAGCTGGATGTTTGAATGGATGAATGGGTAGATGGATAGACAGATGGACAGACACACAAACGGCTCAAATAATCATGCTTCTGAAAGTCTGACAACGTTATTATTTATAACAACCCTTAGTAGGCAACTCAAAACAAGTGTTGGCAATGATGATGATGATGACGACAGTGTGATATGATAAGTGCTACAACAGAAGAATAAAAAGGGTATGCTGGGGAGTAAGGCAGTGAGATTCCAAAGAGTTTGGCAAGACCGAGACTTCATGATATCCCTCCTCCACTCATTAAACATTCAAGGAGTAGTCTTAGGCATCACCATTTGCCCAGCCCATGCTATGCATGGCGGTGTGTACAAAACAAGTAGTCAGTGACATCCCTCCCTGTTTAAGACCTAAAGTAAGAGATTCCTCCCTCCTTTAGCTGTAAATTGAGTAATTAATTCTTTTACAAGATGTGGGGAAAAGATGCTAAACCCTAAAAGACAGGATTCATCCAAGAGAGTTTTTGAATAAGGTCCCTTTTATTTTTCACTCTGGAGAAAATTAAATAATAATAAGACATTATCCACACTGGTTCTCAGCATTGTACTTATAAGGTTTATTTGCTTGAATTGTTTGAGAAGTCCAAACAAGATGTATGCTATTTTAGGAAGCACAGACAGGCAGATCCATCATAGCCAAGCTCAGTGAAGATGACAGGTGGGAGGGACAAGGGAAGGGTGTCATGATTTTTTGACCCAAAATTATTGAAACAGAGGAAGATATGAAGACGGCAAAGAATATCTCATGCTTTCCTTTCTTTCTCATTCTAACTAGGGTAAATAATACATGACAGTGGAATAGCCTAAGTGTTGCATTCCCATGCCGTTCTAAACCCCACTTTTTCCCTAAGAAAGAAGGATTGTCGTGTGGCAGTGGCCAAGAAGCCTCCCAGAACCCGAAAAACAAGGTTGTCTGAGGGCCCTGGCTCCTGCCTGTGAAGAAATTTGACTCTAGCTGCAGAAACAGGAATAACTTAAAAGTCAAGCAAAGCTAGGGTGAAAAACTAAACTGACCTAATCACCTTCCCTTTGTTATACATGTGAAGGAGAAAATATTAGAGAATAAGGCTAGAAGTAGCACGAGCTCAAAAAGTAGTGAAGACCTACATGTGCAGTAAGTTTACGTATGAGCACAAAGTATAAGCAAACAGAAGCTATATAAGGTAGCTTGTTGTGCCTGGAACATGGTTTCCCTGGACCACTCATTAATCCTATGCATCACAGTTTAAACATCACAGCCTTGAAGAAACCACCCAAACCAGCTTCATCCTCATCTCGTACTTCCCACCTTCACCCTACTGATGCAGAGACTTGGTCAGGATCCCTTCTGTGTGCACTCATCAAATCCTAGGTTATGTTCCTCATCACATCTACCACAGCTGTCATTGAATGGTCATTTATGAGATTTTCAGTTACCTCTCTCCCCTACTGTACTAGCAGCTCCATGAAGGCCGGAACTGTGTCTATCTGGTTTCCACATCACTGTACCTACTTCTAGCATTAACACAGAATCTGCCTTAGGTTGAAAAATAACTAAATATTGCTTGAATGATTTAATGAGAAGAAACAAGACATAGGCTTAAGGAGAAAACTGAAAAAGAAGAACCGGCCAGGCACGGTGGCTCACGCTTATAGTCTCAGCACTTTGGGAGGCCAAGGCGGGCGGATCACAAGGTGAGGAGTTAGAGACCAGCCTGGCCAACACAGTGAAACCCTGTCTCTACCAAAAATACAAAAATTAGCTGGGTGTGGTGGCAGGCGCTTGTAATCCCAGCTACTCTAGAGGCTGAGCCAAGAGAATTGCTTGAACCTGGGAGGCAGAGGTTGCAGTGAGCCTACATCGCGCCACTGCACTCCAGCCTGGGCAAAAGAGCTAGACTCTATCTCAAAAAAAAAAGAAGAAGAACCTGACTTCAGAGGACAGGTCGGCTGCCATTGCTCAGCTGCCGTTGCTGGGCCTGGAGCAATGCCATGCCACCCCAGTCTCTGCGTGTGAAGCCTTAGGTCCGGTTATTCCCCAAACCCCGAGCAGCAGCAGCTCTCTGGTGTCCTCATGTGTGCTGCAGGATACTTAAAAACAAGATGATGAACTCTTGCTAACCCACATATGTCCCCAAAACAAATAGCAGAGAGAGAAGCATGGACCATGTGCCACGTAAACGGAATCATTTCTAAATGACATGCTTCTCAAAGCCTCGGAAAGGAGATGGTGAGCTAAAGGTTTACATTAACCTCCTTGCATATTTCTTTTTGTCTACAGGAAATTATTTGAATTTTCCATGCCCATCTGTTTGATGTTGACTTCACTGCATCATTAAAGCTTAGCTGCATCATTTGGTTTGTTCCACATTATTTATGCAGAAAAAGGACCCCAGTTGATACTTTATTAGTTGCGGTATAATAATTTGTTTTCAAATATGATGTTTTTTTAAATTTAAGATACTATCCAAGTGTCTCCTAGTGGGAAGGAGAAGAAATGTTTTTTTTTTTGTTTTGTTTTGTTTTTTAACAATATCATGTTCATATAAATAAGTAAAACATCTCCCTTCTCTTCAGTGATCCTATACAACGTGCTTATATAATTAATTTAGATATCTTGCCTATTGAACTGTCTGGGTTTTCTATATTTTTTGGAAGAATGAGGATTTATTTATTTATTTTTTAATGGATAGGCAGAACATGGCTTTAAAGCAAGAGTTTTAAGCCAGGTAACTCTTTGTTGTGGGAGGCTGCCCTGTGCATGATGGGATATTTTGCAGCAACTCTGGCCTCCACCCACTAGATGCCAGTAGAACCCTCCCAACCCCAGTTACAACCATAGAAAATGTCTCCAGGCATTGCCAAATTTGCCCTAGGTAGGCAAAAAACACCCCAGGTTGAGAACCCCTGGTACAGAGGGAGGAAGAAGCTAAAAGGCAGACTGTTTTCCTATCTTTCAGATGAGGCAAAACTATCATTAGCCTTCTTGGTCAGATGTTTTTCTAATCACTAGTTTGGTCTCCTTTGGCCTAAGTACAAAAAGACTACGTGGTGTCCCATCCATTGGTGAAAATATGAAACAAAAAATTTCTTTCTGAAATCCCTAGAGTCTTCCCTCCCCATACTGTAGAAGGAATACAGTATAGTGATCCAGACAGACTAGCAGTCTGCTACTTATGACCTCTGTGACCTCTGAGGAGTCTCAAGCTCCTCAATACAGTAGGGTCCAACACTTAACCTTCCCATGTCAATGAATAGTTGGAAAAAATCGAATCAAAATGTACCCAGTTTCACTTTCTATAAGTGACAGAGTCAGACCAAGTAATACTGGTTGGTGTGTTGCCTTTTCTTGACGAAATGACTTTAGCCATAGGGAAGGAGTGGGAGGCAGAACAGAGCAAGGTTATGGGTCTGGTCTTTGAATTCTAACAGGCCAGAGTTCTAAGCAATTGCCCCCAGTTACCAGCTATGTAGGTGGTATACCAACTAAGGCATATAACTTCTCTGAGCCTCTAGTTCCTCACCAATAAAATGGTAATAATATCTATTGTATAGGGGCGATTTTAAGAGTAATACTGTAGAATATATGCAAGACACTATGTGCATTGTTCATTACAGAGTGAGTACCCATAAATTATGTTTGTAATTGCTGTTATCATTGTTAATAAATACAGAAAATACCACAAGCTGTCAGGCTAATGGGAGAGACATGTGGGAACAGTTTCCTTTAGGATCCCTAAACCAGATCTGTAATGGAAACTTCTATTTCTCTTGCTTTGCTTAAAGCCAAGAGCAATGACAGGCATGTTAAAAGATCAGTCATTTTCCTAGAGTTTGAAAGCAGGAGCTTTCAATGTTTGAAAGCAATGTTTGAAAGCATTCATATCTGTACTCAAAGCACCTAGCACAGTGTATGGCCAAAGTAAGAGCATTCATTCCTATGCTTCCATGCTTGACAGGGAAAATTATTGAGCATCTACTATATGCCAGAAACAGTTCTAAGCTCTGGACAGTGATAAGCAGTGATGAGCAAAAGCAGACACAGTCATGGCCCTTGGGGAGTTTATAGTTGTATTGCAAAGACTGCAAATCAACAATTGAGCTGGAACAGGTAGAAGACAGAAAAGCCACACAACCTTTTCGTAATGTTTTCACATATGATACACATATAGTTATGGAGAAATAGTTCTCAAAGGAAGCCAACATTCCAAGAATGATAGTAAATAGCAGATGACATGGCTCAGTTTTGAAGCAGTGGGAAGGGTAGAGAGCTAGAAAGAATGTCACTGTTGAGCAATAAAGAGCACATTTTCCAAGTTGTTTTGAGATTTCTGGGTCTGTCTGAGGAGATCTGAGTTTTGACAGTGAAGTGCTTGTGATGCACGAAGGGTCAGAGGATGGTGGACAGTTTCACAGGAGATGGCCAAGGTGCAGCATGGTGCCCAGGAGACTGGGCTACAGGAGCCAGATTCCCTGAGTCCCTGAGCCCACAAGCCTCAGCATGACAGTGTAGGTGATGTCACACAAATAGGAGGTAGGTAATGACCAGCCCAGCCCTTTATAAAACCTTTTTTAAAAAATACCCAAATTCTAGAGATGGGGGTAGGGAAGAATCCACCTTTTTTATTCAATCAGCTCCAGAAAATGGTTAGAAAAAGAAAGTCTCCTAGTGATTTTTAAGCATCTTGTTCCCACAGGAAGAGGCCATTGGGATTAAACATCACTCTCCCTAAATCAAATCCTAATCCTTTTAGAACGGTTAGTTATCTGTAGGACTTGTTAACTGGCTAGGGATGAGCTTAACCTCCTGGGGGCCTATCACTCCAGTTCTGATATTTTGCTGTTAGTACGAGGGCCACACAGGATGCTCCAAGAGAGATTAGGACGAGGCTACTCCAAACTTTTCTTTTCTTTTTTTTTTTTTGCAAGTGCTTTTTTTAGGTCGAAGAGTCTACAGGACTCTGGAAAAGGGATGAAATGAATGTAGGATTGTGGGGAAAGGCAAAAGGATCTAAAGAGACATTGGGGAAGGAATTTTCGAAAGAGATTTGCGATGCTGTAATCTTAAAATAAATGTAAAACAAAATACCAAAAGATACATTATTTACTTCCATATAGTGCAATAGCTGGGACATTTCCAATAAAAGGTCTGCAACATATTACACATAAGAAAATGTATAGTCCTGCAGTCTTCATCATATAAGTTTCAGAGTTGTCTGTTCTTTTCTTGGCACACTTACAAAAGCAAGCATATACTGAATGCTATTTTAATAATCCTCATGGTATGGTATTATAGATTAGATTCAATTCATTGTTTCCTACCCCATACTTATTTCCCACAGCATACCACTGCTTTTATTCTAGACAGTCCACCCTGTAGGGAGAAAAATTGGTCTAAAATATAAAGCTAGCCCTTTCTTTTTGCAGACATCCTGTAATTAGCTCAAGTCTTCATCTCTTCACAGCAAGATCCTGCTGCACAAAACAGAAAAGTTTTCTTTTCTCAACATGTTTTTGCCAGATGTTTCCACAAAAAAAAAAAAAAGAAAAAAAATGTAAAGGCAAAGTTTTTGTGTGCATTCGTATGCATGACTTCATCCTTAATGACCGCTTCAAATGCTCCTCCTCCTTAATTAAACTAAGCAGTTCTCCCCCAGGTCCCTTGTAAGAGCATCTATTGTCTTTATCTTCAGTTTCAGCATTTCAGCCATTTGTGATTGCCCCAAGTGGCCTCAGAAGGAGTCAAACTTTTAGCTCTATTCATACTCCTTCTGTATTTTCTACACAACAAACCCCAAATAAACACTTTAATTAACAATTTGACAAAAGAAAATTTAATCACTGCCAAATTAGCATGTAAAATTCTTGCTGTATTTCCAACTAATCTTACTTTTTTTCTGATTCAGGAATTATTCCAATATGGTTCAATGTTGGAAATAGTATGATAAATTCGCTTCACTATTAGCAGTCAGACATTGTCTAGTTTGAGATACCAGTGTTTCAGTTTTGCTACAGAATATTTTTATGTTTTTAAAATATTTTTCTTCCTTATCTTCTCTATTTCTGCCATCCTCACAAAATTTTGTGATGTCAATACTGGCAATGGCCTTAAAAGATCTGATTCGGCTTCCTAGTTGATCACTGGCAAAACTAAGAGGAAGAGAGTTGCCCTAACCACACATCTGATTAGTAAAGAGTTTTTTATCCCTATTCTACATCCTACATCTTCTAATAACAGATCGCACTACGTTCTTATGTGAAAACCCAAAACAAAATGAAACCATCCCTTTTTATCAGTGACATAAGCTTGAAATCATTGATGATATCTATATACATTTCTCACAAACTGCCAGTCAGTATGCTTTGCTCCGACTATCTTATGGGTTGGGCTGATCTAGCCACGCTCTCATTTAAAATTTTTGGAATATTGAATAAGCATGAGCTCCCACAATGATTAGTGGCATTGTAGTCAGATATGTGTTCAGATCTCAACTTTGCCTCTCATAAATGAAGACCTTGGGCAAGTTACTCAATTTCTCCAAGCCTCAAGTTTCTCATTTTAAAAATTGGAGCAGTGATAGGAGCTTCCTCATAGGGCTGTCTGAGGAATGAATAAATGAATCAGTGAGCATAAGTGCCACAGATGACATCAAGGTTTCAAGGCTAGGTTACCTAGACATTTCTAGTACTCCCCAAAACTGACCTCCCCTACCTCAACATAAGGAACATGACATTTCCTAACCCCCTTTCAGTTAGGCTGGGACTGGAATAAGACCAGTGAGGTCCCTAAGGTAAAAAATACTAGGAGCCACTGGCTTTTGCAAGGAGTCACACAGGGGTCAACCCTATACCTGCATGATCCCAAGAGCAAGAGCCTCTTAAGACTGTATTCTGGGTACCTCACTCCTCATTCTAGTCACAAGCTAGGTAAGCCCGTGTGACAAGGTCTGGCCAGTGAGCTGCAATAGCAAGTCACTCTGAAGAGCCAGTATTCAATTCTCCATGCTCTCTTCTCCTGCCACAGCAGCTGAGGAAGTTGCCTGTTCTCAATGGTGGCATTCTGTGGCTATGTGAGACAGGTCCCCTGCCTACCATTTAAAATAATGGTAAAACCACAATTACTTTTGCACCAACCTAATACATGGCTGTGGAGCATGATCAAGAAATAAAATTGTGTTGTATGGGGCCACTGAGATTTGTTTGCTGCTGCAGCAAAACCTAGTCTATTTATTATTATCAGTATTATATTTGTTATTGACATTATTAGCATATCCCAGTCAAAATTAATCAGTGACTTTGTTGCTTTCACTAGGAGTATTGAGCTTGCAGGCTTACTGTGTGGGTTGAGCTGTATCCTACTTGGTTGTGAATAGGAATGTCCTCCCTGACAGTCTTTGTGAGCAAGGGACCTCTATATCCCCAAAGGTCTAAACTATTTTCTTGGCGCATTACAGGTGTTTAATAGATATTTATTAATTAAATAGTAGAAGACTTTGGTTTACAAGTAATAAGAAATTTTCTACAGAGCAAAAGGCATGAGCCAGCACTGAACCAAGAAAATGGCCCAGATTTTCTCCTGTTCCTCCCTGTGAATCTCTTATTCTTTCAGTGCCTGCATCAGCTGGGTTGTCAAGGTTACTTATCATCTTAGGAATATTATTGGATGTTGACCCATATTGTATCAAAATTAGACATAGACCTTGGTGTGTGTTTGCCTCCCCTACTGTTCTGACTATTGTCACTCTTTTCTGATCTGTTTCCCCCACTATACTGTATTTAAATTTGTGAAGGATTTTACAGCCTGGCTATTCACCAGAAGGAGACATCATTCAGCATTGTACTGACTCACTGGGATTTCAACAGGCTTAGATTCAAACCCTGAAAAAGTTGCAAAGTTCTTTGCTTGGGATTTAAGTGAGATTCAGTCTCTTCTTTCTAAATTTGCAGATTCTGTACAGAGTTCTCATCAGCGTTCTGACCAGTTCTCTTACTTTTGTAAGCTTTCATCGTCATTGACATCGTTATCTCAGCAGTTTGTTTATTTTGTCCTGTGTTAGGTACTCTGCTATATGCTTCATATTCATAACAGCACTTAAATATTCACCACAGCCTTATGAAAAAGATGCTATGGTTAGCCCTGTTTTGCAGATAGATGAGAAGATTGAGCTCCAAGAGAATAAGGAACTTACCCAAGGAAACACAATACTAAATATCAGCGCTAAGATGAAGGCTAGGTTTGGTTTGACTCCAAATCCTATTCTCTTAGCTTTCTATTATACTGATTAAGCGAGAGATAGAAGTGAAAAAGGTTTCCAAGGTTGGCCAACTCTTTCCAGTTTTATAACAAATATTTGAATAAGGATGATGATATCTAATACTCTGAGCATTTTAGTAGGGATGAGGGAAAGAGAAGAATAATTGGCGACCCAGTCTGACAGAATTTGTCTTGCAAGGCTAGGTGTTGTGGCTCATACCTATAATCACAGGATTTTGGGAGAGCAAGGTAGGGGGATCGCTTCAGGCCAGGAATTTGAGACCAGCCTAGGCAACAAAGCAAGGCCCCTTCTTTACAAAAGATAAAATGAAATAAATTCACCAGGCATGGTGGCATGTGCCGGTAGTCCCAGCCACTCAGGAGGGTGAGATGGGAGCATCCCTTGAGCCCAGGAGTTTGAGGCTGCAATGAGCTGTGATAGCGCCATTGCACTCCAGCCTGAGCAACAAAGTGAGACCTTGTCTCTTAAAAAAAAAAAAAAGGGGGAATTTGGCTTGCATAGGACGTTACTCAGAAAAAATACTCCCCAATTTCTTTACAACCTAGAGTTTTAAGAGAACTGGGGTTAGGGAGGGGATGGATATTATTGGGCAAAGTTGTTTATTGGGAGAAAGTATTTTTAGTCACTTTGAAAGTGTGCATGGTAAGATTAAAAGTTAAGGAAGAGAAAATATACACTACTAATATTATTATTCAGGCCAGTTTGAAGCATTATACTTTGTTAAAAACAACAAATTTTTCTTTAAAAAAAAATGACCCGTTCAAGCTGAGTTTCTTTCATTACTGAGGTTGAGAATATTATGTTTGCTGGACATTTTTATTTCCTTCTGTGTGAATTATCTATTCATAAATTTTGCCCATTTTATATTGAAATTATATACATTAATAATTTGTAATAACCTTTTGCGTATTTTGGAAATCAAACCTTGTGATTGTCATTATGTTGTAAATATTTTCTCAAGTTTTTTGTTTATGCTTTCTTTGATTATGACATTTCCTATCTAAATATAGTTTTAATTTTTATGTTAAAAGGGTAGCTTTGAGTGTGTGTGTGTTTATGTGTGTGTGTGTGTGTGTGTGTGTAAAAGACAGAGAAATAATTTGGATGTCAAAAGCTGGTTTCACAAATCTGTTTCATGCCAATAACAAGCAGGCAGGGAGCCACTGTATAATTTGTGAGGCAATTTGCAGAAGGCTTCCTGTTTGACTCTGGGCATCATTAAATAATAGCCATGTGCAGATTTGGCTACTTTCCATGCATGGCCTAAAAGCGGGCCTATCGGCACTCACATCAGTTTGCAATGCCTGGCTGGTCATAATAGGTGTTAATACCAGCCCATAAAACTACTGCTACTTTGTGGATTTGTTGAAATGTCAAGTGATTTGCTGCTGAGAAAAAGAATGAAAGAAAGAGAAGAAACAAAGAAAGCTGGAAAGAAGGAAGAAAGGAAAAATGAAGAGAAAAGGAAAGAAAAAAATAAATGGAAAAGGAAGGAAAAGGGACAAGTAAAAAGATAAAGAAGTAGGCAAGAAGGTAATCGAAAGACAAAGGAAAGGTAAGAAAAAAGGAGAAAGAATAGAAAGAAAAAAGAAATGGAGAAGCAAAATATAAATAATGATGGATGGAAGGAAGGAAGGAAAGGAAGGAGATAAGGAAGAAGGAAAAAGGGAAAGAAGAAGAGAGAAAATCAAAATTAAAAACTTCAGACTAAATTTATTTCAACTATACAAAGAATCATAAATCCTAGAGATGAAAGAGAATACATAGTTCCTTTACATCTAAGGCTCTCATTCTACAGGTCAATTCAAGGCCGGAAAGATGGAACTTGCCTCAAGCTCACACAGCAGCTTCATCACATAATGGGAACCAGATTCCAGCCAGGTCTCCTAACTTCCAGTCTAACCTACCTTCTCTCATGCTGCAACTCTTTTGTTTCATTAGAAACTTGCCAGTGTTTTAAATCGATTTCGAGCAATATCTAACATAAATAATATTTTAGCAAAAAATAGACCTTCCCCTTGACCAGAAAATCTTACCTTATGAGATTTTAAAAAACTGTAGCACATTCCCATAACAGAATTTGACTTATAGTGTACATACTTTTAAAAGATGAGCTGGCAGTTTCTTCCTTATTTTATTTTATTATTTTATTTATTTTATTTTTTGATACAGAGTCTCATTCTGTTGCCCAGGCGGAAGTGGAGTGGTGCAATCTCGGCTCACTGCAACCTCTGCCTCCCAGGTTCAAGCAATTCTCATGCCTCAGCCTCCTGAGTAGCTGAGTACCTGCCACCACGCCTGGCTCACTGTATCTTTACTAGAGACAGGGTTTCACCATGTTGGCTAGGTTGGTCTTGAACTCCTGACCTCAAGTGATCTGCCTGCCTCAGCCTCCCAAAGTGCTGAGATTACAGGTGTGAGCCACCACACCCCGCCCTCTACTTTTTTTAAAAAGTAAAAATTTTAACTTATAATAGAAAAAATATATTTAAAAGGAAATTACTCGGGATAACTTAGGAAAAGGCTAAAGTTTTTAGTACCTTTGGTAGAGTTACCATTGTTTTGATATTAGACACCTGAGGAACATGGTATTTTTTCCATTCCTATCTGGGGCCAGATAGTCAAAGATAAAGAGAAGTAGGAGTTTGCATGTACTCACAGTTGGCCTTTCGTTTCAGTGTTATTTAAGGTAGAGATACGACTTTTCTAAGAAGGGAAGCAGATGGTGAGTGGTTGAACATTAAAAAGAAAAAATATGAATGACTGAAAAACCAGAGTATTTCTCCAAATACCCTTAACACAGAAAAGATCCTCTTTGACATGGTTGGAATGTACCCTCTCGGTCTTGCAGTTAGGAGGCAGGACTGAGTGAGAGCTCAGGTTTTCTTTCAGTCCCATGGTCCTATATGATCCTATAACACAGTTAAAAAAATCCCTTTGCCCTAATTAACTAGTTATTGCTTTAATTTTCTATTTTGCTTTGACAATGGGGACTTGCTTCATTCTATTAATTTATTTTGGATGGCACTCTGTTTCATTAGCTTAACGGTTTAGAATTAGTGCCAACGAGGCCAGAGTATTTGGTTTCATCCATTCATTCAATAAATATTTTTGAGCTACCTACACATCGGGGACTGTTCTAGGTGTCCAGCAGACCACATAAACAACACAGATAAAAAGCCTGCCCTCGGCCGGGTGCAGTGGCTCACACTTGTAATCCCAACACTTTGGGAGGCCAAGGCAGGTGGATCATGAGGGCAGGAGTTTGAGACCAGCCTGGCCAACATGGTGAAACCCCATCTCTACTAAAAATACAAAACTTGGCTAGGCATGGTGGTGGGCGCCTGTAGTCCCAGCTACTCGGGAGGCTGAGGCAGGAGAATTGTTTGAACCTGGGAGGCAGAAAGTGCAGTGGGCTGAGATTGTGCCATTGCACTCCAGCCTGGGTAACAGGGTGAGACTCTGTCTAAAACAAACAAACAAACAAAAAACCCCTAGCCGCATGGAGTTTATACTCTGGGAGAAGAAGGAAGTGGGGATAGACAATAAATAAGTATAATAATATATGGTATCTGAAATGATAATAAGTGCTACAGTGAAAAATAAAACAAGAATGGGGATAGAGAGGGTGGGGCTAGAAGAAGAGCCTTAATTTTCAGAAGGATGATCAGATATTTGACCAGAAGAGTCTCTGATGAGAGAAGTCTTGAGCAAAAACCCGAAAGAAATAAGGAGTGAGGGCAGCTGAGGGATGTGTGCAAACAGAGTGACCCTGCCTGGGGAGAGGCATGTGGCTGGGAGAGGCCAGGGAGAGGACAGTGGCTGCAGCATGAGTGAGAAGGAGGCTCAGAGAGGTTGGGGTCCAGATCTTGTGGGGCTGGGAAGGCCATTGTAGGACTGTAGCTTTAACTATGAGTGAGGTGAAAAGGCTTTTCTTTTCTACTGGGGATGCATTATCACATGACCCCATTGGCTGCTGAGTGCAGAGGAGTGCATTCCAGGGCAAGGGTAGGAACAGGGCCAGGACTAAAAGAGGCTGTTGCTAACCCAGGCAAGAGATGACAGTGACTGGGGTCATGCTGCTAGCAGCCAAGCAAATATAGGATAGAGCTGGATATATCTTGCAGCTAGAAATCACAGGATTGGGCCAATGGCCTGGATGTGAGGTGTACGAGAACATGAGGACTCAGGATGATTCCAAGACTTTCGAAGGCCTAAGCAATTGAAAGGATAGAGTTGGAATTGCTCTAAAGTGAATAGGAGAAGGCTGCAGGAAAAGCACAGTTGTTTGTTATGGGTAGAGACCAGAAGTTCAGTTCTGAGTAAGTTTAAAATGCCTACTAAATATCTACCTGGACATGATGAGTAGGCTGCTGCATACGTGAGTCTGGAGTTCAGAAGAGACATGCAAGTTACTGACATAAATTTCAGTCTTCAGTGTAGAAATTTGATTTAAAGCCATTGGGTTAAACGAACCCAACAAGGTAAAGGTATTTGCAGGTAAGAGAAGAGACCCAAGGACTGAGCCCTGAGGCACTCCAGCATTATGATGTAGGGGAGATCATATGATGTAGGAACCAGCAAAGGAGGCTGAATGGAAACGGAGAAGGAATGGCGAGTTCTGTGCAAGAGACAGGAAGAAAGAGAGAGAATGTAAAATGGTCAAATAATAAATAATTAAGTTGAATTAGATGGTAAAGAAATAAATGCAAGGCCATAGTCACTGGGCAGACAGAGTGAAAGAACATGATGAATCAGATGAGATTAATCAGCCCTCCTGGAACTATCACAAAAAGATACTCACTGACAGTGAGGCAGTCGTGTTAGTCCCCAAGTTGATGACTAATAGAAACTAAGGTCACAGTGCACATTAATTTCTTCTGAAGCAAAGGATAAAAACAAACAAAATATAAAAGATTAAGATGTAAACCTAAGTACAGCGTACACTAATTCAGAGAAGAATTAAATGATTTTAAAACTTCAAGAAGGATGATAGCATTCTAAATGCATTGTTCTAAAATAATAGTAAGATGGGATAAATAGTTGCACTAAGGTGATGATTTTGGATGTGTTAAGTTTATCACGTTGAGACCAGATATACTCCACTTCCCTTCATGCCAGCTTTTAAGAACATATATCATAGAAAAAGAGAAAAGAAACAGTTGAATCTAAGTGAAGAGAAATATTGTGAAGCAATAAATCCAGGGAAAAATTAATAAAACCCTACTTCCACCCTAAAAGAAAGAAATTAAAAGAAGTGCAAATATAAAGTTCAATAGGAGTCACTAGAGATTGTAATTTGGGCTCTGAGCTTCCTACCAACAAAAGCACAAAGGAAAATAAGATCACTGCTGTATTAAAAAAAAAACAAAAAAAAACCACTATGGTTTCCAAAAGATTAAGATTAAAACAAACCAGCAGTTTTGTAGCAGCTAACACTAAAATCTAAAGGAACTACCTTCTATGGAGCCACTTAATATGGATAAAGACCTTGACAATATTCTTTCAACAACTACAGTAACACGTTTCTTAGAGTTCATTTCTTTTTACATCCTTAATGAATTGTTAATCTTTAAGTAAAACATCACCACTTTATTCTGGTAACTTTTCCATATTAACTTTTTAGAAAAATTGTAAATGTACCATAATGATTGTTGCCACGGTGGTGACTATTTGACATGACTGTTATTTTGTATATAGCAACTTTTAAAATAAAAAGGCAACAAGTTTCTAGGCGTAATTTCCACAGATATTTTATGTAAAACAATGACATCCTTTGCAACTTCTGCCATTTAATCTGTCTCAAGTAAGCTCTCTGGAAACAAATCTATTTGAAAGATTCTATTGTAATTAGAAATCAGGGTAACTGAATGCACTAGATGAAAACCTTCTGACTGGAGCCAATGAAGTCAATGAAGTCAAAACTGCTATGAATGCTCAACTGTCTGCAGATCAGATGTGTTGGGATGGAATCTGTTCTTGAGGCCACCATCATCAATATCAATTTGGCCATGTAATGCAACTCTCACTTGTTCCACTGTTACAAATGTGCTTAAAACTGAGCTCATTTACAATCCAAATACATGTGTAGGATGGTAACCAAGGCATCACACGAATTTAGGTATTATGTTTTAGGGGAAACAAAAGGTATGTTAATATTTTATTCATTTCCAAATTAACTATAAATTGTGCATTCTTGTATAGATCCTCGTTGGGAATGAGAAATTAGGAAAATCCAGTTCTTAAAATGAATGTCTAAAATCAAAATAAAATTTGTTTTTCTGGCACCTGCTTGATGACACAGACTTATAACCAATGACAAAATTGCCCTTGAACCCAAGTTTTCATTTCCTCCTCTTGTGTGGTCAGGTTATGTAAGGGTTTGCTTTCACCCCATTCAAAAGGTACCTCTTCCTCTTCGCTTGCTCCCTCTTGCCCTCATTCTTGTGCCTGTGCAGACATTTGAGTAGAGGCGAATCACTTTCACTTCTGCTGGGGAAATTGCAACACGCTTCTTTAAATGGCAGAGAGAAGGAGAAAACTTAGATCTTCTGATACCAAATCACTGAACCTTGGAAGGTCAGAAATCTTTCAAGCCCTGCAGGACCGTAAAATGCCCATGTCCAACAGAAGCACTGGGGCATGAGTGGGGAAGGAATAGAAACAGAGTCAGAAAGGGGATAAGAGAAGAATAAAAGGGAAAGTGGTGAAGGCAGGGAGGCAAATTGCTTAGTGTGAATATGCACGCGTTCATTTAGTTTTCAAATCCTTGTTGAGCATGATAAAGTTCCCAGCATCAATCCTCACGTGTTGGTTTCCGTTAGGATCTGCCTGGGGGAATATCTGCTGAATCAGTGGCTCTGAGCTGAACCAGGAAATTCACGATGATTAGGAGAGTCGCTGTGTTAGTCAGGGTCTCTCCAAAAAAAAGTTATACCCAAGAGACAGGATCTTCTGATCCAAAATTTTCTTCACTTCTGAAATTCTCTGGTTTGTGCTCATCATTGGCAGCTATTTGTTCATCAAGAGTTGTGTAGTTGGCTTCTTCTGGAAAAAGGAATCTGCGTCATATCTAAGTCAGATTTCATTCTGGTGCTCTCAGAGCAGTTAGCCCAGGAAAGGGGCCGGCTTCTGTGGCTACTGGTGCAGAGGCAGATGCAGTTTGTGTCCCACAGATATTAACTTCGATAAGCACTTAATGAGGGCCTTCTCTGTGCGAGAATGGGGAGGAACAAAACGCAGCTCCTGCCCTCCTGGGGCTTTAGTTGTACCTTAGTAAGAGGAATTTTCATCTGCCTGGCTCCTTTCCTCAAAGAACAAAGAAGACTTTGCTTCATTAAAGTGTCTGAGAAGGAAGGTAGGTTATATTTTTATTCCCATTCTATAGCTGGGTAAAGTGAGTTCTAACAAAGTTACTTGATAAAGGTTACTCAGAATTCGGAGCACCAGAGAAAAAGACAATCACAAGACTGATGTTGTGTGCTGGAAAGTTTAAACTGAACAGGAAGAAAACATTTTTGTGGGCTTTATCTAAAAAGAAATAGGTTGTTCTGAGTTTCTCAGTTTCATTTATTCAGCAAGTATGTGCCAAGTGCTGTTGTAGGCCATGAAGATACAGCAGGGAACAAAACAAAACTGACATGGAGCTTCCATCTAGAGAGGAGAGCGAGACAACGTGTTTTAAAATATATATAATGTGTTAGGTAAAAAGTGCTCTAAGGAGAGCTAAAACACAATGAGGGGCTAGAGAGTGATAGTGGCGGGGGGTGGTGCTTCTCTAGGAGGTGACATTTGACCAGGGGTCTGAATAAACTAAAGAGGCCAGTGATGTGAATATCTGGAAGACTCAAGGGGCGGGGGGAAATAGCCAGTAGAAAGGCCCTGAGGTAGGAAGGTGCGTGGCAAGTTTGAGGAACAGGAAAGACAGTCCGACGGGAGCAAAGAGAACCGGAGCTGAGGCCATCAGGGCAGCCAGGGGCCAGGTGCAGACTGGGCTTTGACTCTACGTGCAGAGAGGAGCTGCTGAGGATTCCAAGCAAAGGACTGCCCTGACCTGCCTTAGGTTTTAACAGGATCCCTCTGATTGGTGTATGAAGAATTAACTGTAGACAGGCAAGTGTGGAAGAAGGGAGAGCAGTCAGGAAGCTGCCACAACATGAGATAGGTGAGGCCTCGGAGTGGAGCAGTGGAGATGGTGAAAAGTGTTTATTTTGAATGTGAAGCTTGCAGGATTTGCTGGAGGATTGGATATGGGGGATGAGAAAAAGAGAGAGGCTTACAGATCAGGTAATTTAGCTGATCCTTAAGCCCCTTACAGCTTAATATTATTCCAAGGTGCTAATAACAGCCAAGGTTAACAACCCTGTCTTGGACCCTCTGCCTTTATTTGCCTGCACAAGCGCGGGTTCCATCAGCTGCTAGCGGAGACACTTGGGCAAATGAGTGGTTATCTCTAGTCCTCAGTATCCCTGCTGTTATTGAAGGATGATCATTTCTTCTCTGCCTAGCTCAAAAGAATATGTTAAATAAAACTCTGTGAACTTTAGGCAGCACAGGCTGAGGGCTTCTTAGTAACATCATCAGAGTTACTTCTTAGTAGCACCATCAGAGTTAACTTTATGAGTCAGCTGAGTTGCCTTTGGGGTATATCATTAACAGATTCCAGGAAGCTCCCCTGCCCAAAAGCCTCCCACCAATGGCCTGCCTTGTTGAAAGAATTTCACAATTAGCCCAATTCCTTTCCATTAGGGCACTGTGGACTCCAAACATCTTCCTTTAAAATGGAAACTAAATCGAGCTACTGTCAGTCATTTGTCCTTTTAGGTGACGTTATATATCAGATCACTTTTCTGCCATTAGAGATAGTTGAAGTTTGAATAGGAAAAAGGAAAGAATGAACATGGTGCAGAGAATGCAATAGTTGGTGGGTTACTCAGTAGGCTGTGGACGGATGGAGAGGATCCTGGCGGGAGGAACCTGTAAAGATAAACTTTCTATGGGAAAATGTTGACAGATTTACCTGAGTCATGGTTTTTCTTACACCTCATAAAAGCGAAGTCTTCCAAGGGCAGCTCCTTGAAATAGTTATAACAAGTAGCCACAGAAGTTGAGTTGCTTAAAGAAAAACATTGAATTCATGGGGAACCGTACACTTTAATAGTCCCTTTGGCTTACTTTGTTTAAACAAACTCATCCCGAGCATCTCACACTTCGCCAATTGTGAGTGTCCCTGCTTTACTTCAGCCTTTTAAAGAGTGCCTTTCCCCTAAATATTTCTGGAAATGCCTAAGGGTGCTGACGTGCAGCCAGAAATAGTTCAGTTGTGTCCCCACTATGGCAAGAATCCATGGACCCAGGCTCTGATGTTTCCGTAAAGATGCCCCTCAGGACTAGAAATCTGTCCCCATCCCTGTTGCCATCACAGTCATCACCACCTGGAAATCCTGCAGGACCGACGTTTGTGAATTTGGAATATCTGCTAGATGCCTTACTACCTTGTTATGACCTTATTTCTTTATAACACTTTTTACCTAGTGCCTTACATATTTTAAATGTATAATTCGGTGATTCAGATCACTGGTCCAGTGTCACCTCCCGCTCAGCAAAGTGAGATGAACACACTTGGTGCTACGTTCAGCTAGGCTGGCACTGCAGATGCACCCAGTACCAGCTATTCTAGTGGCTCAGGACAGGGCTTCCTCGCTGGAGATATGCTGCGCCAAGCAAGGCAGTTTTTACCCCCAATCCTGATAGTTGTACACATATTCTGCTCCTCCACCCCCACCAAGGTTGAAACTCTGCTCCTGTCAGCTTTGCAGCTACCAACACCCCCTCAGGGAGAGTCATCTCTGTTCCCAAACCCATATAAATGTCATTCAAAGCCAGAGGATGTAATTGCGGTAGTAATTGTTATAGTCTGCTCATCCAGGAGCCCCACTGCAAAGCTGTTTAAACCCCAAAGTGTTACTACCTTTTACAGAGTTATTATTCTTCCAAATCACACCCACAGCACCTTTCTCCAAGGCTGCAAAAGTGCCGCTAGGGTGGCTGGGTACAGGCAAGTTTTGATTTCAGTTGGGAAACTACCTGTAACCTCCACTCTCTGCTAACACCAACTTTTCTTTTATTAATTAAAATAAATTAATTATTTTGTTTTATTTTATTTTATTTTACTTTAAGTTCTGGGATACATGTGCAGAATGTGTCAGTTTGTTACATAGGTATGCATGCGTGATGGTGGTTTGCTGCACCTATCAACCCATCACCTAGGTTTTATTTTGTTTTGTTTTTTAGTTATACTTTATGTTCTAGCATACATGTGCACAACGTGCAGGTTTGTTACATATGTATACACGTGCCATATTGGTGTGCTGCACCCATTAACTTGTCATTTACATTAGGTATATCTCCTAATTATATCCCTCCCCTCTCCCCACCCCACGACAGGCCCTGGTGTGTGATGTTCCCCTTCCTGTATCCAAGTGTTCTCATTGTTCAGTTCTCACCTATGAGTGAGAACATGAGGCATCACCTAGGTTTTAAGCCCTGCATGCATTAGGTATTTGTCCTGATGCTCTCCCTCCCCTTGCCCCCCAACCCCTGACAGGCCTAGGTGTGTGATGTTCCCCTCCCTGTGTCAACGTGTTCTCATTGTTCAACTCCCACTTATGAGTGAGAACATGCATAACACCAACTTTTCTTATTGGAATTGTAGTGCCAGTTTAGTTCTTCAGAGGACGCACTTGTTCTTCTCTATAATCTGTTCTCCATCTGCAAACACCCTACTTTCTCAGACATAGGTTTGCAGTTCATTGGTGGGCAGGATTTCAGTCTTTTCTCTGAAAGTTCCTAATCCCTGTTGAAAAATGAATGCACTGGGGAAGGGTGTGGCCCATCTCTGCTCCCCAGAAGCTCCTGAGCCACATTTCTTACACAGTCCTGGAACCCTGGTGTCCTAAACCATGTCTGAACCTGTACCCTCTTGGCCCCAGAAAGGGACCAAACAGTACATCCCATGAAACCATAAAGAGATCATAACCTTCTCCTCTCTCCTCCAGCATCTCTACATAAACAACATTTATACAGATGACTGAATTCAAGATATGTTTATTTGGTACTGGTTAACTGGAAGTTGCTAAGTAGAATTACTTATAAAGTAGGGATGTGTTTTTAGTGATTGCAGAGAAGGCTCAACACCCCTAAACATGGTGGGAACTTTCTGGGGAGGCAGGCTGTGAAGGACAGGGTATTAGCATCTGTTCATGCTGCTACAGTAAGTGTTCATGCTGCTACAGTAAAAATACCATAGATTTGGTGACTTAAACAACAACCATTTATTTCTCACAGTTCTGGAGGCTGGGAAGTCCAAGATCAAGGCACTGATAGATTCAGTGTCTGGTAAAGACCTGCATCCTAGTTCATAGCCAGTTGTCTTCTCACTGTGTCCTCACAAGGCTGAAGGGGTGAGAGAGCTCTTCCGTGACTCTTTTATAAGGGTAATAATCCCCTTCGTGGGGCTCCACCTTCATGACCTAATTACTTACAAAGGCCCTACCTCCTAACACGATCATATTGGGGGTTAGGATTTCAGCGTATGAATTTTGGGGAGACACAAAACTTCAGTCTATATAACAACACGTACTGTGAAACTTTCCTACTCATAAAAGTAATATATCTTCACTGGAGAAAGTAAAAAAGTACAGAAAAATATGTAGAAGAAAATCTACCATCATCTCACATCCAGAGATATCCATGGTAAATATTTTAATACATTTCCTGTGAAGTTATTCAGTAAACTAACAGTTTAGAAAACATAATCTAATATAAAAGCATGAAATTCATAAAGATATATTTAAAATAAAGTTAATATGTATGTGTGTATATGTGTTTATATATATAAAAATATATATGCTTATTATTTTATTGTGAGCATTACCCCATATTATTAGAAAACCATGATTTTTTTTTCCTTTTTTTTTTTTGAGATGGAGTCTCACTCTCTCACCCAGGCTGGAGTGCAGTGGTGCAACCTTGGCTTACTGCAACCTCTGCCTCCCAGGCTCAAGCAATTCACCTGCCTCAGCCTCCTGAGTAACTGGGATTACAGGTACCCACCTGTAATTTTTTTTGTATTTTTAGTAGAGAAGGGGTTTCACCATGTTGGCCAAGCTGGTCTCAAACTCCTGGCCTCAGGTGATCTTCCCACCTTGGCCTCCCAAAATGCTGGGATTACAGGCACCACTGCACCAGACAAACACCCATGATTTTTGATGGCAACATTTCATCTTATGGATGCAATATAATTAATTTAAACGTTCTACTACTAGTTAATATTAAGGTCGTTTCCAATTTTTATTACTGTTACATTGCCTCTCATTTTCTTTATAAATATTTGGCTCTTTTTATTTTGGATATATGTAGCTAAAATGCCATCCAGATAGTTTATTCTGATTTAGTGCCCACTGGGTTCTAGGTGCACGACTGCCATAGCAGAGAGAATTGCATACAGTTCAAGTTTACATTTTGTTTTGAGCGGGAGAAACTGAAGACCAAGTTCCTAATATTCTTTGGCCTGAAAAATGGCTACATAACCTTGCCAAATCTCTTAACATTTTCATGCCTTAGTTTCTAATATGGAAAATGAGGATCCTCACCAATTTGTAATTGTAAATTATTACACAAGAATGAGGTATTCATTTAACCGTATGATGAGATTGTGTAGCTAAAGTTAATTAATTGGTGCTCAGTGGTCAGACTACTGGCTTTAAATCCTAGATCCATTATTCATTACTTCCTATTGTGTAACCTGGGCAAGTTACTTAACATCTCTTCTCCTTAGTTTCCTCATCTAAAAAATGAATAACAAAAGCACTTACCGTAAGTGAGGATGAGATAAGATGGTGCTATATGTGAGTAGTACACATCTGTTACTATTACTATCATTGTTACTTATTATTAAGCAGTGAATTTAGATTCAATGTGAAATGGTTTAGAAGTCATCAGCTTCCCATTGTGTGTCCTTAAAGCACTGGTGATATGAGTATGTCTCTATCACGCAGTTATAACTTTAATCAAAATATGAAAGTAATTTTAATCAAAATGCCAAGTCAAATTAGTAAAGTCAGCCTCTTCAAAATGTGTGCCCCAAAGTAATAAGGTCTGCAGGGTATGCCTCAGGGACATTTGGTGGGGAGTGGGTGGTAGTCAGAATGGTGAAAACAGTGGGAATTTTTAGGGTCCCCACTCACATTGCTTTGCTTTTATGGCAAATATTGTTAGCTGATGAACAAAATCATTTCCTTTTCTTGGACTCACAGCTAGACCTAACTTTCCAAGTCCTGTACAGTTAAATGTTACCATACAATTACAATGGGGCCATATGGTGTCTTTCCCAACCACCCAAGCCTGCCATTGCAGTGTGAAAGCAGCCATAGGCAATACTTAAACAAAGGGATTTGTTGTGTTCCAATAAAATGTTACCAAACTTTCCTAGTTTGCCAACCCCTGAACTAGAGCATGGTGAGGCAAGAGAGAATTGCAGAACGTGGCTGGAAAGGCAGAAGGAGTCAGGGAGGAAAGACCTTGTGGAACTCTAGCACAGAGTTTGGATTTTATCCTAAAAGCAGAAGGGAAGCCTTTGACAGGTTTTAGAAAAGGGTATGACCTGAAATATAGAAGCTCAGTCTTCAGCAGATCAGTATTTCAGCTTTCACTCACCATATGAACCATTGATCCCATGTTGTTACTTCTTCCATAGAATCTCCTCTTAAGGAAATTTAAAGCAAGCTTCTGACTGAGATGGCTTTTTCAGGGAAAGACCAGGAGGCAGACCCCAAGGGGCTTCACAAGATGGCATTTTTGTGGCCTTGGTGGATTTGCCATGACCGTGGCTTGGCAGGATCAGAAACCTGAATCTGTCAGCCCACCTTCCGTCTTTTCCGTCTTTACACTTTATAGTGTAATTTCCTATAAAGAATTACAATTCTTTATAGGAAATTACACTAAGTTTAGGTGATTAACGTATTAAGAATTACACTAAGAATTACACTAAGTTTAGGTGATTACTGTATTAAGTCAAAATGCCCAATTTAGTAATTTTTAATGAAAAACATAATTGCCACATGTGAGAAGCCCATTCTATTTTCATAGACATACTAATATTAGAATAACAATGACCATAATGGTTAGCATTTATTAACAATAACATCGTGCCAGGCACGGTGTCAAGTATTTTCCATGATGACCTCACAAGTCTATCGGTAGGAATTGTGGTTAAAACCCTCTTATAGATAAAGTCAGAGGTTTTAAACTTGTAAGATCACAATGCTAGTGAGTGGTAGAGATGAGAGTTGAACCCACATAATGTAAACTAGAGTGTGAATACCTAAGCACTACGACAGTGTCTCATAGAAGACATGTTCAGAGGTTGCCAGTAAACAATGAATCCATGGGGGAAAGGAAGGCAGGCAAATCTGATTTTAATGTTATCAGGTTAATGTGGCCTGATGCAGCCATCTTGCAGAAGAACGGTATTGCTAGCAGGTCCTCCATGTTTGCTTATAACACTGGCTATGGCCTTCCCACTAGGATAGGAATTCCCAAATCCTATAATTTCCTAGATGGTGCTGGAAGAGGCTTTGCTGAGGTTTGTTTTGCCAACTAGCTTTCCCCTCTTCTTCTTGCCTTATTTGTCATTCTGTCCGTTAAGATGACTTTTCATCAATTTTACATGAATTTCATAATTAACCTCTGAGGGTAATTCCCCCAGTCCACCCTACTATCAGGGCAGTCCCCAATATGACTAATCATTCCCAAATACTAAGACCACAGACCGCTTCAGAATCTTTATTTATATCTTTACTATTAAAAAACGATGCTATCATTTCCTGAAATCTCAATAAAAAAGAAATACTAAGCTATATCTGGAGTGAAATGGTCGGTAAGAACACAGTTTGTCACACAAAATAATGAAAATGCTAACTTCTTACTTATAGTGCAGACCAGGGTCCTTCCTCTAGAATTAGAAATATTAGGCTTTCCTTAGATGTGATGGGGAGTTCATTGGGGCTAGTATTTCAGCTTTTGAACTCTTCAAAAGGAACAGAAATGAAAAAAAAGACCTGCTTTAATAACAAGATTAAGTCTATATGATTTATGGACTTATGATATGAGTGAATCTGACATCCACTCACATGGGTGGTCCTCCCAAGGGATAAACTTTGTAAAAACACATTTAAGGAAAAGGGAGCAGATACTGTTGGTGGACTCTTCACCAGGAAACACACTGAAAGGTTGCAGTAGCACATCAGAGCCTCACAGGTTGGCATCAGTCAAACAGCTGTTCCATGCACCACAAGAATTCGTACATATTTCAAAATGACTAATTTGTACCTATGAGACAGGATTTGACCCACTAATTATTGTACCGTAACGTTTTAATAAAAATTGTTTTTTCAAAGTGATGCTTTGATGAGCAGATGAATTATCATGTGGGAGTTTAAAAATTAGTCAAAGGAGTCTTGACAACTAAGTCCTTTAAACGTGGCCTTCCCTTGGCCTCTGCCTACTCCTGATCATAATCTGAATAAACTTTAACTTTTCGACTAGAATGTAAAACATGTGTTTTTATAAAACAAATATTAATGGCATAACTCTTGTGCTTTATTATTTTAGCTGATTTGTATCAATGTATCAACATTCTAAAGAAAATAGGAAGCATATGTTGGTTAATAATTTTTATTACTATTGACATGTAATTCACATGGCATAAACTTAACCATTTTTAAAAGTACAAATCAATGAGTTTGAGTATGTTCTTAATTTTGTACAACCATCCCCGCTATCAAATTTCAAAGCATATCTATCACACCAACAATAAACTCTGGTTCTATTAGTAGTCACTCGCAATTCCCTTCTCTCTAGCCCCCTGGCGACCACTAATTAATTACCCTTCTGTCTCTATGGATTTGCCTACCGTGAACATTCCATATAAATGGAATCACACAATATGCAGTCTTTTCTGTCTGGCACCTTCCACTTAACATAATGTATTAAAAGTTTCTCCATGTTGTAGCATGCCTCAATCCACACTTCGTTTCTTGTTATGGCTGAATAACATTTTGTCCTATGAATCTACCACATTTGTTTATCCACTCATGAGCTGATCATTTAGGCTGTTGCCATTTATTAGCTATTATGAATAATGTTGTTATGAATGTTCATGTACAAGCTTTAGGATAGACATGTTATTTCTCCTGGGTAAAGTCCTAGGAGTTGAATTGCTGAGTCATATAGTAATTCTATGTTTACCTTTTTGAGAAAACTGCCAATATGTTTTCCACAGTGTCTGAACCATTTTATAATCTCGCTGGCAATGTATGAGAGTTCCACTTTGTCCACATCTTCACCAACATTTATTTTCCTTTTCTTAAAAAATAATTATTGCTGTCCTAGTGGGTATTAAGTGATATCTCCTGTATTTTCAATTTGCATTTCTATAATGAATAATGCCATTGTGCATCTTTTATGTGCTTATTGGCTACTTGTACATCTTCTTTAGAGAATTATCAGGTAATGTAGCTTTTTTTGAAATATTGGTTGTCTTTTTATTGTTGAAATATAAAAGTTCTTTATAGATTCTAGATCTAGACCTTTATTGGATATATGACTTGCAAATTTCTGTGTGTTGTCTACCATTTCTACCATTCTGTGTGTTGTCTTTTTATTTTCATTATAATGTCTTTTGAAGCAGAATAATTTTTCATTTTGATGAAGTCCAGTTTGACTATTTTTTTCTTGTGCTTTTGGTATCATAACTAACAAACCATTGACTAATCCGAGATTCTGATGTATGTACATGCTGTGTTTTACAATTTTAGCTTTTACATTTAAGTTTTGAATCCATTTTGAGTTAATTTTTTTAAACATTCTTTTGCATGTAGTTATCCAGTTGTCCCAGCGCCATTTGTTGAAAAGGTGATTCTCTCCTCGTTGAATAGTCTTGGTATTCTTGTAAAAAATCAGTTGACTATAGGCATATGGGTTTCTGGACTCTCAATTCTACCCCACTGATTGAAATGCCTATCCTTATGCCAGTGCTACACTGTCTTGATTACTGTAGCTTTGTAGTATGTAAGTAGTAGTAGATTTTGTGAGTCCTCGAACTTTGCCTTTTTTAATAGATTGTTTTGCTATTTTGAGTGAAGTATTTGTTTAAAATATCAAGTTAAAAATGAAGCTGCCATTCTCTAAAGGAGGGCGATTTCAGAAAGGCACCGAGACCTGTGCTTGGTATGTAGTAGGTGCTTTTGAAAATGTTTGTTGCATGGAATGAATTGATTTCTTCTCTATTCTAACCCTCAATGCCATGTTAATTTCCCCTTTGGAGTCTTTCATCTCTCCCTTCTCTTTTCTAAGAAAATCAGTAACTCTGTCATTCATATATTGTACACACATGTATCTTTATTTGTTTATGTGTCTGTTTTCCACTAATTAGACTATAATGCCATATAAGACTAGAATTACATCTAATTCATTGCTGGGTCCCAAAGCCATGTCTTAAGACCATAAATGCATAGGGTTTTTTTTCTTTTTAAAAATTTTTATTTTTAATTATTATGGATACATAAGAGTTATAGATACTTACAGGGCACATGCGATATTTTGATATAAGCATACATCATATAATGATCAAATCAGGGTAACTGGGATATCCACCACCTCAAACATTTGTCATGTATTTGTGTTAGAAACATTGCAATTCCACTCTTAGTTATTTTGAAATATACGATAAATTATTGTTAACTATAGTCACCTTGTTGTGCTACTGAACACTAGATCTTATTCCTCATATCTAACTGCATTTTTGTATCCATTAAACATCCCCTCTCTATCTCCCCTCCCCACTACCCTTCCCAGACCCTGGTAACCATCATTCTATTCTTTCTCTCTCTGAATTTCCACATATGAGCAAGAAATGTGGTATTTGTCTTTCTGTGCCTGGCTTATTTCTCTTGACATAATGTCCTCCAGTTCCATCCATATTGATGAAAGAGGCAGACTTTCATTCTTTTTTATGGCTGAATAACATTTCATTGTGTATATGCACAACATTTTCTTTATTCATCTGTTGGTAGACACTTAGGTTGATTCCATATCTTGGCTATTATGAATAGTGCTGCAGTAAACATGGGAGTGCAGATATCTCTTTGATATACTGATTTTCTTTCTTTTGGATATATATCCAGCAGTGGGATTGCTAGATAATACGGTAGCTCTATTTTGTTGTTGTTGTTGTTGTTTGGGTTTTTTTTTTTTTTTTTTTTTAAAGAAGCTTCATACTGTTCTCCATAGTAGCTGCACTAATTTACATTCCCACCAACAGTGTATGAGGGTTCCCCTTTCTCCACATTTTTGAGAGCATCCATAATTCCCTGTCTTTTTGATAAAAGCGATTTTCACCAGGATGAGATGGTATCTCACTGTAGTTTAGACCTATATTTCTCTGATGATTAAGGATGTTGAGTATTTTTGGCCATTTGTATGTCATTTATTCAGATCTTTTGACAATTTTTAAATCAAATTATTTTTTCCTATTGAGTTGTTTAAGCCCCTTATATATTCTGTTTATTAATCCCTTATCAGATAGGTAGCTTCCAGATATTTTATTCCATTCTGTGAGTTGTGTCTTCACTTTATTAATGACTTCCTTTGCTGTGCAGAAGCCTTTTAGCTTGAAGTGATCTCATTTGTCCATTTTTGCATGGTTGACTGTGCTTTTGATGTCTTACTCAAAAAATCTGGCTGTGACTGCGTTCCATACTCTGCAATGACATGTAACTTCCAGCAAGTCCGTATTATACCTAAAGCCTACTTCAGCGTGTCCATAAAAGCAAGTAAGAATAAAAAGTAAGAGCAACAACTCATATTTATTTATTTGCTGCTTATTATGTGCCAGGCTGTATCCTTTTTTTTTTTTTTTTTTAGATAGAGTCTCACTCTGTCACCCAGGCTGGAGTGCAGTGGTGCAAGGTTGGCTCACTGCAACTTCCCCTCCTGGGGTCAAGTGATTATCCTGCCTCAGCCTCCCTGGCTGAAATTACAGGCACGTGCCACCACCCCTGGCTAATTTTTTTGTATTTTTAGTAGAGATGGGGTTTTGCTATGTTGGCCAGGCTGGTCTCCAACTCCAGACCTCAAGTAATCCACCCACCTCAGCCTCCCAAAGTGCTGGGATTGCAGGTGTGAGCCACCATGCCCATGTGCCAGGCTATGTTCTAAGTGCTCTACCCATGAGAACTCACTTAGTCCTTGTAACAATCCTGTGAGGTAGGTACTATTGTTTCTCCCCATTTTACAGGGAAGGAATCTGAGGCACACAGAGGTTAAGGAGTTTAGCAAAGTCACTGTAGCTAACAAGTGGCAGAACCAGATTCAAACCCAGAGCCCACACTCTTAATCACTATGTTGCTTCTAGAAGAAAGAAAATAATGGATGAAGGATAGTAAAAACATGCAAGCCCTTCTGAGCCCCCTGTTGTTGGCCCCACTTCGGCAGCAGTGTTAGCAAGACTATGGGAACTCAAAGGTGACACTTAGCGCTCTCCTCCAGAGGCTGCAGGAGCCACCATTGGATAGCTAGCCATTTGTATCCCTGTGATGGCGGAGACAAGCTCACACTATTGCAGGTTTCTCTACTCTGGAAAAGACTCCCAAACTAGGGTTACTCAAGTCTCTTTTTTGGTGAATTTCATTAAAATTACCACATAAAAATAGAGTTTGTCCTGAATTATACATATAGGAGAAAAATGATAAAATAAAATAATTTCCATTATCTTTGTAGCAAAAAAAAGTTTGAATGATTCTACCAGGTTCTCTGAAGGACTTTGTTTTCAAAGGAGATGTTAAAATGTGTAAAATATCCAAAGGATACACTTTTGCACCTGAATTTAGGATCTTAAGAAACATCGTTTTACTATGTTTCCCAATGACTGTTGAAAAGAAGCAGTGACTGGGTTACATCTAGGGCAGGGTTTCTCAGCCTCGGCACTATTGACATTTTGGGCTGAGTAATTCTTTGTTGTAGGGGGCTGTGCTATGTAATGCATGATGGTTAGCAGGATCCCTGGCCTCTACCCACTAGATGCCAGTAAGATTCTCCCTTTCCATCTATGACAACCAAAAATGTCTCCAGGAATTTCCAAATATTCCCTAAGGCCAAAATCACCCAGTTAAAAACTAGTGGTCTAGGGAAGACCATTATAATTAATAGCATGTCTATGATCTCCCCAAGGTATTGCATGGAATGCCACTTTTCTTTTATCATAGTACTTCAAATACTTGTGTGTTACTGAAAACATTTATAAACAAAATATATTTGATAGCAGGATATGAATATGCCTGTGTCCTTGGAAGAAAAAGAGGGGACAAGAGAACAGGTATGACAGAATGTTGTTGGTGAAAATAAATTGGTAATATAGATTGAATATCCCTTATCTGAAATGCTTTGGACAGGAAGAGTTTCAGATTTCAGATATTTTCAGATTTTGAAATATTTGCAGAAATACATACAGGTAGAGCATCCCTAATCCAAAAATCCAAAATCTGAAATGCTCCAATGAGCATTTCCTTTGAGCATCATGATAGCTCTCAAAAAGTTTTGGATTTTGGAGCATTTCCGATTTCAGAATTTGGGATTAGGGATATTTGATCTACAGTAATGCCAAATACTGCACTAAAATTAGCAAACGTAATCTCATTGAATTGTCAAAACAGCCTTAAGAGGAAACCCGATCATTATGCCTACTTAGTAGATGAGGAAACAGAGGTAACTAGGTCAAGGTCACACAACTTGGAGTATCAGTCTGGATTCTTTCTAGTTCTGCCCTTGTCCAAGCTAGTTCTGTTAACACTATTCTTCCTTTCAGCATAATCTTTGTCATCACTGGAGCTTATATCTACCTGCCTGCCACCCAGCACCAACCGTTCACCCTTTAAGTCTCATCCTGCCTCCTCCAGGAGCCTTCCCTCACCCCTGCCTTCACCTTCTGACCTGTGCTCCCTTCACACCCTGTGCCCTCTTAACTGGGAAAGCCCTGAGGGCAGGGACCATACCTTATTTACCTCTATCTCCAGCTTCCTGCACAGAGGCATTCAGCAGATGACCAGTAAATATGGGCTGTCTAATAAAAACTTTGCAGCTAGAGATAATGAAAGACACATAATTACTTCTGTGTGGGTTGAGGAAGAAGGGAAGGGAAAGTCCAGATACCTAAGCAGAGAAAGGCAAACAGTCCAAAAGGGGAAAAGTAACTTACCCAAATCATGCAGTTGAGGGCAGGAAGAAAGGGGGACAAAGCCAAAACCAAAACCCAGCCCCTCGTGCCCAGCCCAGTGCTTTGTCTGCTATGTTATACTAACTGTGATCATGAAATTAAAGGGTTTTTGATGGCACTGATACAAGTAAATAAATGGCTTTATGAGTTAACACATGACAAGCAATAAACTCATAAAACGTAAATATTGACATCTGAGGATTATATATCACTATGTTTAGTGTGTGGAGAACCCAACTAGGAATTAGGAAAGCTTGCACGTTCAGTTTAGTTTCTTGGCAAATCAATGAGACTTCAAACAAATCATTTCATTTCTCTGTGCTTTTGTTTCTTTTGGCTGTAGTATTTTGCTGGTTAAAGAGCACGTGATCAATGTCTGTGCTTTTAAATGTCTGTCTGTATTTGAGCATGCTCAGCTGGATATGGAAAATCTATGGTTCTCTTGGGTTTCATAAGGATCAAATCCCACAGTGATATGTAAACTTGTGTGGTTTACAGAATTATAGGACCTCAAAGCCGGGAGAGTCCTGATAAATCATATAGTGAAAATTTCCAGCCAGTGCCTGGATTTATTTTACAGAATCTTTCTTTTATTGGACAGGTGCTCACTTCACAATCCATGATGTAAGGAGAAAAGGGGCTTAGTTTGAAGGAAGTTAGCATAGTGTGTGTGCGTGTCCTTTCTGCTTGGGGTATGCCTACAGGGCTATCTCACTTTCTGAAAGTATAATAATAACAAAATTACTTTACCGTGCATTAATTAAATGTCAGAGACCATGCTAAATGCTTTACAGAGAGTATCTTATTTAATCTGTATAAGAACCTCGTGAGGCAGGTAATATTATTAAGCTTACTTTTCAGATAAGGAAACTAACATTCAGAAAAGTTAAGTAACTTGCTAAAGACATGTGTCTACTAGGAGGTAGAGTCTCAAGTCTATTTCAAGCTCCAGATTGAGCTGGAGCTATTAATAAGTAAATAAATGTCTATTGAATCCAACTAATGACATCCCACTCCGTATTCCCCTGCCACTGATGAGAGAGAGAAGTATAAAGTTTATGTAAATAAGACAGAAGCAATGTTTTATAAGCGTTGTGGATTTAATTCCACTAAGGGGTTGATTTTTCATCTTAATGGAGCTTTTTCTTCAGCTATCAAGTTTCAGTTTTAAGATGGCAAACGCTAAGAAGATATTAAAATATTTTAATACATAATTCCACTAGATAATATTTACAGGTACTGTTAATATATTACCAAGTCTACTATAAATAAAATGATAAAACAAAAGGCTGGATCAATATGGAAAGTAGGCCCTAAAGAAAAACTACATAAGACATTTCTCTTAGAAGATTACCAGGTTTCTCTCTCTCTCTCTCTCTTTTTAAACACAGCCTAAAATAGAAAAGCAATGAATGTATTAATAAAAAAAATGAAAACCTGAGGCAGATGTAACCAGAATAGGTGAATTAACTGAAGATTGATATTCTTATTTATGTTTGTGTATTTTAAATAAAGAAGGAGTTTGACCACCTCATCTAGTTAATCATTAAAAGAAAACTCGAGCCAAACTTGTGAAGCAGGTAAAGTTTATTTTTAGACATTCAACTGGCTTCTCTTTTGGGCTCCCCTTTTCTTTTGGGATCATCCTTCAAGTCTGGTAACCTTAACCTCCCGCTCTCTTCCAGAAGGAGCAACACCCCCATGTTTTAGACGTTTACTTCTGAGGTCAGGATCCTTTCCGATGCAAGTGTTAGCTAACTCCAGCTGGCTGAAGAGGAAGGAGGAGGAAGAGAAGGAGGGGGAATAATGTATTGAAGTGTGTAATAGTCAAGTCTAGGAGGAGTCCTAACCTCAGGATCGAGACATTCAAATTATATAATTGGGAATCTTTTCCAGATCTCTTTGCTTTTTTTTTTTTTAAACCTCAATTCAATGGAGTCTCTAAGTGGTAGACCACAGCTGCTCCAAGCTTGCATCGTATCAGCTTAGCTATTCCTGTTGAGAAACAAGGCAAGTTTCCAAGTAGTCCCAGAAAGCCAAGAATTAAGGCTTATGTGTCCTCATCATGTGCCCGTCTCTGATATTACCAGACTTGGCTCATGCAGAGTTACAGATGGGTTAATACCACCATAAGCGCATGGACCAAAGTTAGGGAAAGGATAGTTTTCCAAAGGAAATGTTAGTTCCTAGTATCATATGTGGAGAGTGGATGCTTGGCAAGCAAAACAATACCTATCTACCATGTGGCCACAACACAGCAGATCAGGGTCCCTGGTAGGACGGAGGCAGTCATCAAGCATTATGGTATCCCTAAATAATCCCGTCCCAGTTCATATGTAAACCAATCCTCTTAAATTGTTCATGCATTTAACATAAGGATGGATTCACCAAAACTGTATCAATAGCAAAACATGAGGGGTCTCCAGGTTGTAGCCTGTCCTGAGTAGCCATGCATGACTCCTGCACTAATTGATTTTTTCTAGAATGTCTAAAGGAAGATGAAAGTAGAAAATGAGGCCGGGCGCGGTGGCTCAAGCCTGTAATCCCAGCACTTTGGGAGGCCGAGACGGGTGGATCACAAGGTCAGGAGATCGAGACCATCCTGGCAAAACACGGTGAAACCCCGTCTCTACTAAAAAATACAAAAAAAACTAGCCGGGCGAGGTGGCGGGCGCCTGTAATCCCAGCTACTACTCGGAGGCTGAGGCAGGAGAATGGTGTAAACCTGGGAGGCAGAGCTTGCAGTGAGCTGAGATCTGGCCACTGCACTCCAGCCTGGGCGACAGAGTGAGACTCCGTCTCAAAAAAAAAAAAAAAAAAAAAAAAAAGAAAGTAGAAAATGAAATGATAGTGGACAAGCATTTTTAAAATACACCCAATAATGTGGCACTTTTGGGTGCTTGATAATTGTTGCAAATCATATTTGCCTGAGAAATTTCAATTCTATAATAATTGTACAATAGTGCAAAGATCTAGATACAAGAATATTCATTGCGGCATGTCTTGCAATAGTGAAAAATTGAAAACAATTTAAATATACTTCAATAAGGAAAAGGTTAAAACAACGGTATACTATGCTACTATTACCTGAAAATATTGAAAAGATAAAAAGATGTCCAATAACATTTGATGAATAAAGGTTGAAAAAAACATGTAGTAAAATCTCATTTTTGTTTTTAAAAAACATATATGCATTCATGCATCCATGCATAGACAAAAAGCGTTTGAAAATATACAATAAATTATAGTTAATCACATTTACCTTAAGGTACTGCAGAACATCAGAACTCATTCCTCTTATCTAGCTGTAATTTTGTAATTGTTAACTAATCTCTCCCCATCCCCTTCCCCCTGCCCTTCCCAGCCTCTGATAGTCACAATTCTACTTTCTATTTCACATAATAAAAGTTTTTAAAGAGGGGAAAAATGGGGTGGGGGATCTGGAATATACGTAAAAACTCAAAATTAGTTACATCTTTGCTGCCATCAAAATACAAAAAGAAAAAAATAGTTAAATCTGCAAAATGGGATTGTGTGAGGAAGTTTTTACCTTTATACATTTCTACCTTCTGTATGTTTGGATTTTTACAAAAAAGTATATGTTATTTTCTAGCATCTTTTTAAGTTTTTTTTTTTTTTAACAGAAGTAATATCTAAAGTTATTTTTCATCCTTGTAATGCCATTTACACAAATATAACGATTTTTCTTGGACGGCCCCAATCTCTCTTCTGTAAGATCTTTCCCCAATTGTCATATCCATAACTCATACCTCCTCACCCTTCACTGCTCTCCATTTTCTCTATAAAGTGAGCCCAGTCAGTACTTGTAGGCTTGTTAAGCATTACTTCTAATTAAAAAGACTAACTTGTAAAGCAAATGTGGAAATGTACTAATATAGCATCAGGCACAAAATAGCCATTCAATAACCAAACTATTTAATTCCTTTTTTTTTTCACACTTCTTCCTTTCCCTAATTCCAGAAAGAACTTGAACTGGGTCATAACAAAGACAAATTTAGACAGATAGATAAAGATATCTCATAGGTAGAAATAAACTTGAGTAATTATAAACTAATCACAGGAGGCTCTGTTGGTCTGATGAACAGAAACATGTGCGATAAAATCACAGAGAGGTAAAATAGAAAATGAAAATCAGGATCAAGGAAAGGGAAATAAAAATATGCTGGACATCATTCAATAACTATTTGCTGATGGTAATTATAGGGATGGAAAACCCATCAGGCCCACGGAGCTAAAATTAATCAGCAAGTATTCACAGAGTGCCTACTGCTTCTATTACTGGTTCTGGCTTCCTGCCTGCCCAGTGCAGAGGCTGGAGACATTTGCGTGACATTCAGTTTGTCAAGATAGAAGGAGCAAAATAAGCAGACAGAGGCTCACTGCAGCCGCCTATACCCATCATATTGTTGGAATCATAGTCAAGTGAGACAAACTCCTTCAGTGGAAGACGATAAAACTAGCTTAAAAGTTGTAAACATCACTTCATCACCCAAAAAAGGCCCAATTAAGTGGAGATACTATTTCTGCAAAGCAATCGTCAATTCATTTGTGTAACATTTGAAATTTCAAAGTACAAACCCACATTCTATTAAAGGCAGGAAGTGAAACCAATAAAACTTGTAACAACTATACTTAATTTTCAGGGTTCTTTCCATTGCTGACAAACATTTTAAGTCATGTCTAATTCTCTTAAAATGTACAATATGATGTTTATGTCACTGTTAATATTTTGATAAAGAGCTATTGTCATGGACATCTGGGTTTTTTTCTGCATGCCCAGAAATTCCTTTTCTCCTATTTAAATTTAAAATCTCCAATTATTTGGAGAAGCACCTCCTCTTCTCTCTCTTTCATTTGTACCTCACTCTTAGGTGTCAGTGGTGGGCACCTGAGCTAGGCTTTGCCCATCAGAGTACACATTCCTGACATCCCTTGGTCACAGTTATTGGTCCAGGGATAAGCATTTGAACCAACTGGACCAGTGAAACCCCTCCCAGGAACAACTACTAAAATTATGGGGAAAGAAAAGAACTCTCTTTCCACTAAAGTTACTAACGTGGCAGGATGTTTTAAATCCAGGTGCCACAGGCCACCAGGTAGAGAGGTGGAGATAACCTTTCCAGAAAAACAAAACAAAACAAAACAAAACAGGAAAATGAAGCTAAGGGATAAAATTTAAGCCCTTTTGACTTCATTTGAGCCCCTGAATCCAGCCATGCCTGAAATTAAACTTCCTCTGGACTTTTCAGTGAATCAAAAAACTCTGTTTTTGTTTTAAGAGTTGGGTTTCTTATAAATGCACCAAAAAATGACCTAATGAATGTTGACTACAAGCTTCCATTAGAAGTATTATCTCCAAGAGAAAAAAAAAAACAAATAACTTGAAGGAAACCCTTCTTAATTCAAGTCAGTCCTGCTCACCTCTAGGAAACCCTCCCCAACACCATCTCCATATCCACACCCACTTCCCTGATCTTAAACACCAGATGACTTCTTGAAGCTTATGTAGTGCCTTATGCATCTATCACATTTCTGTAAGTCTGCATTGTTCTATAATGACTTGTAATCGTATCTGTCTCCATTTCCTCCAGAGAAGAGATTTGATCATTTTTGTATCCCTGTAGCCTTATACTGGGGCCTAACATATAATAGTTGCTATTTTGTTGAAGGAATTCTCTTTTGTTGAAGGAATTCTCTTTTGTTGAAGGAATGAATGAATAGGAGAGAATATTAATTAAGAAAGCCTCTTCTATTAATAAACATTCCCTGATTGATTGAAACCATGCATAAAATAGCTAATTATCAGAAGAACAAAGTAAACAACATCTCCAAACTGAATCCTCAAAGTGTTAGTCATTGGAAGCTGCATAGCTGAGAATTCTTCTTCTGGTCATTAGGGTTGAAAGGGTGGGTGAATGTGGAGACATGATTCTTTCTTTTCCAAAACATTTACTATTTTTTAAACTCCATAAAATGTAATAACTTCTCTTGAAAAATGTTAAAACCCAAACAAAAAACCTGTAATGTGGAATACAGATTGTATGTTATAATGGAGGAAGCAGGGAAAGTGGGAAAACCGTGGTTGCCAGAAGTTTGCTGACAATTAATAGGCAAAACAATAGGGTGGCTTTCTGTAGGGTCCTTCTTTATGGCATAGCAAAGAAAAACCAGGAATGAAGTAGTGAGAAGCATGAAAGGGGGCAGCAATATATGTGTAACACAGGGTGATTCAGTGTGAGAGTTTTTTTTTTTTTTTTTTTTTTGAGACGGAGTCTCGCTCTGTCGCCCAGGCTGGAGTGCAGTGGCCGGATCTCGGCTCACTGCAAGCTCCGCCTCCCGGGTTCCCGCCATTCTCCTGCCTCAGCCTCCCGAGTAGCTGGGACTACAGGCGCCCGCCACCTAGCCCGGCTAGTTTTTTGTATTTTTTTAAGTAGAGACGGGGTTTCACCGCGTTAGCCAGGATGGTCTCGATCTCCTGACCCAGTGTGAGAGTTTTATAATTAAAATCGCCAAATGCAAGAAAAAAACTACTATAAATTGGAATAGGCTCAAGGCATGGAGATGAACAAATAACCCCCTCCATGTGGGCAAAAATCAATGAAATTCCTAGATGAGTAGCTTAGTATGTGAGTTCCAGCTGCAACATGTTATTGGTATTTGCAGCTTCCTCTCCCCACCTGCACTTTGAGGCAATTCGACATTTAAATAACAATCCAGCCTAACTTTCTCCATCTGCTATAAAGATATTTACCTTTATCTATCCTAGAACTGCCAACATGTCCTACTTCCTACTACAGCCCTCCCTGACTCCTTTTCTCTGGTGCAGCTTTCTATGCACTCAACTAAGCCTGCTTAAGTCCATCTCTTCCATAGAGCTGCTGGATGACTGCTTTGCTTACCTTTGGCCTCCAAAATACCTCTCCTGTCCAACCATAGCTCCCCAGCTTCCCCGCCATTGCAACCAATACAAACTTTGTCATCTTTCCTTGGACCAATGTGCGTGTCTCCTCACTGCTCTCCCTGCTTTCTCCCTTAGCCCCTACAACTCATACTCCATATCGCAAGCAGAATGAGCTTTTCAAATAGTAAATTAGATTATGTCCATTAGTGTGTTAGTAAATGTTTAACAGCTGTCTGAGGGGAACAGAGTATCTATGTGTTTATTATAATTTTTACATATATATATATCACATAATTTACAAAAAGAAAAGATATAACACTTTTAAATAGTGAATTCTATATGGCCACATGATTTTCACAAAACTGTTTCAGTGATTTTGGCAGAATACTTGTGTCCATAGCTAACCTACAGCTGAAATTCAATGATGTTTGGCAAAATCAGACCACAAATAAATATCTGATTAATATTCAATCAGCAAAGAAGTCATTCATGGTACTGAAGTCCCAACATGAATGTTGGTTGATATTTTTACATTAATGAGTGAGATAAAAGTGAAGCAACAAAAATGGATGTTGGAACTAAACTCATTCATTAATGACAGGAGTGACTTCTTTTGCTGATAATAGTTTTCAAGTACTGGAAAAATATTTCCTCAAGTTTTTGTGTTCAAGAACTAAGGCACTTTTAAGTTCAATCTTCATTATTAAAAGTTCTTCTATTGTGTCAGTCTAGACAATCAACAAATTAAGCTCTGGTTTGTCATGTTTCCCAATTTCTATAGTATAGGTACTCCACCATGGTTGATTTCAAACTACCAAAATAACATTTCTGAATGCAGCATTAGGAAGGGATACACTGCATCATACCATTGTACGGTATGTTCCTATACGGAACAGATATAAATAACTTTAAGAGCACAGATAATAGTAAAACGGAGTAAAATAATTAGGCAGTGAAGTTTTCAGCATTTATTTTTGTTGTTAAAATATTTGATTGTAAGTTATAAATAATTTGGTTTTTAATAATGACTGTGATTAACAACCGACTTACAAAATCTCTGAAAATTTAACAGTGCTTGCAAGCTGGTACAACTGGTTCCGGTGCACTTCCGAATTATCACTCCCCTGCCTAAAATTCCAGACTGCCCATTGCACTGATTACCTGGGAAATAAGTGAAAATAGGCAATGATAATTTTCATTTTTGTTGTGGTGAAGTGATAATGCAAAAATTCTATAAGCCCCTCTAAGTTTTCCAAATAAAGCTTAGTGTTTAAAAACTTTTGAACACATGATCCCATGTGAGGCCTACATTATTTCCTGTGAGATAGGTGGAGTAGATATCATTATCCTTCCTTTACAGATTGAAAAATGAGGCTGAGAAAAATTAAATGCCTACCCCAGGTTCATTCAAGTAAGTAAATGACAGAATAGGGTCTAAAAACCAGGTATTGTATTGAAAATTCAACAAGAGGATAGAGAAAATTTAATTAACAAATACTCTCTCAAAACAATTTTTTTTCAATGGTAACAAATATCCTTTGTAGCACTTTGGAGTTGGATGTGAAGTATCTTCTTATCTTGTTAAGGGATCCCTATACCAAGAATGTTTTCATCTTAACCCCACTATTTCTAAGTTAGCTTAAAACAAAACAAAACAAAACACAAACAAAACCAAAACCTTGTGCTCTAATAAATAAGAAGATATAAGAACCAAAATGGAAATGTAGGTTCTCAAATGAGCTGAAAGATTCCACATAGCAGTGGGGCAGATTGAAACACTCTTTACCAAAGGAACACGGGACAGAAAAGGAGATTAAATCAGAAAAGGAAGAAAGCTAATGACATATGGGGAGCCACAAATGCCACAAATGAAAAACAAAGTACGTAATACTTGTTGCAATTATTCAGTGTGCTTGCTCTAGTGCTTCCAAACATTAAAAATATTGAGTTCCTGCTTATGGCAACATTTATCTCATTTATCTGCTGATGTCTGCCTCATCCTTGAATCAGGTATTGCTTAAACTAAGTTCTGCCAGCATAAAGAATAAAGTCAACCAGGACACCCATAGGGCATTTCATGCATATGAGCACAAATTGTGATATTTTAGGCTGGTTATGATGAAATCATTGAAAGCATCATGAAAAACATCAAAACAGCAGGGAAGCTAGTAACAATTTAGCATTTCCCAGTCCAGGCGGGAATGTTAATTCTAATTACAAAGAGGAATACCAAAGTGGAGTTCATTATGATTAAGAACTTGCTGTACTAGTGTGAATTGTTTATAATAGGCATGTCTGGCATAAAATACAAATATTGAAGCAGACAGAGATGGGTCATTCAAAGCTCAGCTGGGTTCCCTTGAACCTCTTACCTTATAAAGTTAAATAGGAATAGAAGTATTTTCCAAAGTCAAGATATTATTTTAAAGAGACAAATAATAGCTATGATAGCTGCAGGAATAATTTTTTAAAGTAAGTTCTAACCACCAATAAAAGCTGTTTGGGCTTAAAATTAACATGTTCAAAATTATTAATACATATACACAATACATGTATACATGATTCCAATTTATATTTAACATCACACATTTAAAGTGGGAGAGTACAGAAAAAAAGAATAAATGGAAACTGAAGCCATGACAAAGAATCACGGACTATAGGAAAATAAGTCACAAGGAAGTATGCTTATGTAAGAGGAAATATATGTGATAAACAACAGGAGACGTGGGAATGAATGTGGTGTGTTATGTCCTTTCTTTAACAGAATCTTGTAACAGACATTACTCAATACATTGATCTCAACTGATCCAGTTCTCCAGTCTCCCTGGAAAACAATGGGTTGACGCCCAGGGTTCACTGAACACCAGAACCACGGTCATTTCTGCACTTCACACGATTCTGCTCCCATCAGTTGAGCTACCAACAGTTCCTGGTGCTTTTGCTTCCCAAACATGTTTATGCCATTTGTTGCTTATTACTGTACTTACTTAATTTGATTAAACATTAAGTAAAATGATGAAATATGAGTATAAAAAATTGTTCTATAAAATCTAAATGGAAAGATGCCATAAAGCCTTCCTTGACTTACAATTGCTGTCAAGCAAGGTGGATGTAAGACAATTTTAAAAGATTGGGGTGGGGGCAGGAACAAGGAAGCATAAAAATTTAGAAATCTGCACTAAAATTATTCTAAAAGTACGTGTTGAACATCCATAACTTGACAATCTGAATTTTGAAGTGCTCCAAAATCCAAAACTTTTTGAGCATTGTTATGATACCACAAATGAAAAATTCCACGTGGAAGTACTTACCACAAACTTTGCTTCATGCCCCAAATTATTTTAAATATTGTACAAAATTATCTTCAGGCTATAAGGTGTATATGAAACAAAAATGAATTTCCTGTTTAGACGTGGGTCCCACCGCTGAGATTTCTCATTATAATGCAAATATTCCAAAATCAGAAAAAAAAAAAAAAATCCAAAATCTAAAACACTTTCAGTATTAAGCATTTCAGGTCATAGATACTGAATGTGTATCTTTAATTTCTTGCTCCACTTTGTTAAAAAATGGGGAAAATAGTAATTCTACAGATGAACAATAATTGTTAATGATGAGTAAATACTTCCTATGACCCAGGAATTAGTCTAAGCACTTCACATATATCAAACTTGTTTAATCTTTATAAATTAGTACTATTATTATCCCCATTTTACAGATGATGGAAAAAGGCACAGAGAGTTAGCCTGCCCGAGGTTACATTCCTTTTAGTGGTAGAGACTGTATTTGGCCTTTATAGTCTCTCTTTTAACTGCTACGCTACATCAGTGCATTACAGGTATAGTTTATACACACACTAAAGAAGACATGGAACTCCAGTCAGTGGGCTCATAAAAGCTTTAGACCTTCATCAAAAGATTAGAAAATAAATGTTCAATCATAGGTTTTAGGTTTCAAAAGTTTAAAGTTTGCAAGTTATCTTTCTTGAAACTATTTCCTTAATTTTTAAATTAAACTCCAGTTCAATCACATCCGCTAGAAGGCTTCACTTTCTTTTTTTTTTTTTTTTTGAGACGGAGTCTCGCTCTGTCACCCAGGCTGGAGTGCAGTGGCCGGATCTCAGCTCACTGCAAGCTCCGCCTCCCGGGTTCACGCCATTCTCCTGCCTCAGCCTCCCGAGTAGCTGGGACTACAGGCGCCTGCCACCTCGCCCGGCTAAGTTTTTTTGTATTTTTTAGTAGAGACGGGGTTTCACTGTGTTAGCCAGGATGGTCTCGATCTCCTGACCTCGTGATCCGCCCGTCTCGGCCTCCCAAAGTGCTGGGATTACAGGCTTGAGCCACCGCGCCCGGCCTGAAGGCTTCACTTTCTACAAAAGGGGCAGGTAAAGGTGATGAT
The DNA here is from genome assembly GCF_003255815.1 of Theropithecus gelada. Taxonomy (NCBI): domain Eukaryota; kingdom Metazoa; phylum Chordata; class Mammalia; order Primates; family Cercopithecidae; genus Theropithecus; species Theropithecus gelada. Next base: position 139,704,529 of record NC_037673.1, on the reverse strand, counting down.
CTTAAATACCATACCGGGAGTTGGGATCTGTGTAGCACTAGAATCAAGAGTTATTGTATATACTTGAGAAGGAGCACGGCATGATTTAGTTGATGTTTTGGAGGGGTAATCTGAGAGTACAGCTTGGATTATTTTCGAGGGAATGGAGATGATAAAACATGAAGAGAATGGGAGAACTCATTGGGTAATATGTCAGTTTCTGATATCAATGTATCAGGTGGTTTGGTTATTAGTCAGGCTTAACGTTTTGTTGGCCTTAGGACATACTCTCTAAGACCATATAGTATTCATTCATTTAACCAACACCCACTGAGCAGCAACTATGCACTAGTGATAAAGGGGTGAACAAACAGACACAGTCCCTTCCTTTGCAGAGCTTTTATTCTGGTGGGTGACACAGAGAAATAACAAATGGGGGCACAAATAATGAACTATCATTGTAATGTGCTAACAAAGTATGCAGAATACTATAAGAAAATACAATCACGAATCTAATCTGGTTTACTTTTTAAAAAATGGGGGGAGCACTCGGATGTTTAAACACAAGACAATAAAAATGAGGATCTTGAGTATTATCCATACACTATTTATAACCCATTTGGCCACGACAATAACCCAGTAAAAGTGATTTTACATCTAGCTAACTAGTTGAGTCGATGTTATTATAACCCTGTAATGTATTTGCTGGGTGCCTACTATGTAGTGGGCTCTGTTCCAGGAGTGGGACATAAAGCTATGACAAGACAGATCAGGTCCTTGCCTTGATGGAGATGGAATACATCACCTTCATTTCCACCTCTGCTTCTAAGACAACCAAATACATTCCCACTCAGACAGGGATTCATCCTATTTCTTGTAGTAATTATAAGTTCCCAGAGTTACAGATTAGTAAATGCCATACCTAAAGACTTAGGATATTGTGCGTAAAACACTTTCAATAGTGCCTGTCAGACAGCAGATGCGCAATAAATGTTGACTTTTGTTAGAATCGTGTTATTATTATAATGCTAAATCTCATATCCTTTCTGGTACACTGGAGTTCATCTCTTGAATTAAATTCCATAAGCACTTATTGTAAGCCTATCACAGAATTGATATACTACTCCATGTTAATGATTGAGCTCAGTGAGGAAAACCACTTTAATATTGTCTAATTCCTCTCTTAATGCATAGAAGCCGTGTGAACTTAGACAAGCATCAACCTCTGTAAGCCTGTTGTCCTCATATTGAAAAATCGAATAACAATACCTATCTCGTTCAATGGTTGTCAGCAAAAGTGGGCAGCAGAAGAGTGGGGATCAATAAATGTTAGCCACAAATCATAACTATTTGTATTACTCTGAAAAAGAGGGGTTAACTTACAGTTTATGCATGCTTCCAAATGAATGCGGAAGACTAAAGAATGAGAATTTTTTTGCTATCAAATTAAAAAATTAACAGGCACATTTAGATCACTGAAGAGAGAAATTAGGAAAAGTTTATTTTTTTTGCTCAATTAAAAGTGTTTTCAATGGCATATTTAAAACTATGTGAGTATTCTTCCCTGTTAAGATCTGCAGAGAAAAAAAATGGAGGGAGAATAATTGGGAACTCTTGTGAAATCATAAATTATTTAAGCAGAGTACCTACCACTAAGGATTTGAGCATGTATGAGCGACAAGGTGGATTCTTAGACCAGAGATTCGGCAGTGAGGCAGACTTATGGCATGGGGAGATGTGTTCCATTAGACAACTGTATTTTCCCCTTAATTATATACATATATATGTATATACATATGTATACGTATATGTATATATAAATAGAATTCTTAGTTATTTTAAGTACATGTACAAGGATAATTATTAGCACGGGCTATTTAACTCACTTTTAAAACGTGTAAAACATTATTGTAGGGTCGGGTCTTGATTTGTTTCCCATGACACTGTTGGTAGTTTAGGGGCCAAATTAAAGAGAGACATCTCATTCTAGTGCTTGAGGCTCAGAAACTGGAAAAAGGGGTAACTAGGTCAAGTAGCGCTCTCAGAGCCTCACAGAAGAGCATCCGAAGCAAGGGCCTCCTTCTAGTTGACTTGTGCCAAGGGAAAAGAGAAGCGGAGTCTGCCTTCTGAGTCCAGAAAGGGGTTTTGTTAACATGGAGTTGCTCAGCGCCCTTCATAAAAATTCTTCTGGCTGAGGGTTCTACGCTGGCATAAGGTTGATTCCCTCTTCTTTTCCGAGGTGGCGAGTATCTCTTCCTTTGCCAAGATGGCGGTTCCAGAATCCTCTGGAGGCGGCCTCCGTAGATCGTCTACGGACAAGAGGCTTGCTGAAAGCCTATTTCTTTCCTTTCACACTAGAAAACGGACAGGGAACCGTTTACCCTTCAGAACCGAGGAAGAACGGCTTAGGCTACCCGCGATCGCGAACCTTTGCCAAGATGGTGGCCGCGGGGTCGGGCTGGCGTCACTGTACCCTACCAAGATGGCGGCGGGCGGCTTCCGGGACGCGCTTCCCCAATCGTCTCCAAGATGTCAGAACAGAGGCGGCTGCCGTCAGTCTGAGCGCGGCGGGAGGACAGAGAGTGGCTGTGGCCGAGCGCCCGAGCAGGACTAGGTGGAGCTGCGGCAGCCCCCGCCCCTGTCAGGAGCTGGCAAGCGATGTCACCTGTGGGGGCGCAAAAGTTACCTCCCCAAACCCTAAAGCCACACAGCACAACCTTTCCCCGAGTCACAAAAATAATCTGTGCCGTACAAGATATGAGGCTCGGTCCAGGCATCGCCCAAGCCTTCCCGACGCGGCGAGCTAGGGAAGGGAGCTGGGGCGGGGGCTTCCCTCGCCCCACGGCCCTCTCCTCTCTCAGGACGGGCCACGTGTTTCCTTCCCCTCGGACTGAGGGGGAAGCTCGTAACAGGAACAGCTGTAGGGAGTTGAACGCTGGCATTTTAAAGCTGCCCGTATTTTATTTGTAGGGGCTGGGGTCCCATGAACGTGATAGGGTGAGCAACGCAGAGAGTCGAGGGCAGCAAATGTCAAAATTTGGGGGTGGGGCCTGCACCGGGAACTTGGACGCGGGCCCTGGTCGGGGTGGAAGGAGAGGTCAGGAGTTTGGGGAGGGGACGCATACTTCGCCAGCAACTTACTATTTCGCCTGCAACTTGCTTTTAGGACTGCCGCCCCCTGCTTTCTTTAATCATAATAATAAAAGTGCAAAGAAATCCAGCTCGTTGGAGGTTTTGCGTTTGGCGTGCAACTTCCTTCGAGTGAGAGCGCAATGGGCGGGAGGGGTGGGGGTTGAACTTGGCAGGCGGCGCCTCCTTCTGCCACCGCCGCCTCGCAGACTCGGGGAAGAGGGTGGGGGACGGTCGGGGCGCGGGGGAGGGTGGGTTCTGCTTTGCAACTTCTCTCCCAGTGCGAGAGCGCGGCGGCGGCAGCTGAAGACCCGGCCGCCCAGACGATGCGGTGGTGGGGGACCTGCCGGCACGCGACTCCCCCCGGGCCCAAAGTACGTATGCACCGACCCCCGCTCTCCAGTCCCCTCCCTGAAGCCTCCTCAGAGGGCGTGTCTGGCCGCCCGGCCCCGAGCGCGGCGGAGACGCTGCGGCACCGTTTCCGTGCAACCCCGTAGTCCCTACCGAAGTGACACACTTCACGCAACTCGGCCCGGGGGCGGCGGCGCGGGCCACTCGCGCAGCGCTGCCGCGGGCGGCGCCCCGGCTCCTCTGGCCCGCCCGCTGTCACCCGCAGGGGCACTGGCGGCGCTTGCCGCCGAGGGGCAGAGCGAGCTCCCGAGTGGGTCCGGAGCCGCGGAGCTGGGCGGGGGCGGGAAGGAGGTAGTGAGAAGAGAAACTGGAGAAACTCGGTGGCCCTCCTAACGCCGCCCCAGATAGACCAGGTCGGCCCCCGCCGCCGCCGCCCTGTCTTTTTCCTGGGGAGTTGGGGGCGGGGGACGAAGCGCGGCGCGCCCGGCTGGGCTGCCACGCCGTGGGCCGCGGGCGTGCAGGCGCCGTCGGGGCCGGGGTGGCGGGGCCCGCGCGGAGGGCGTGGGGGCAGGGACCGCGGGCGCCCCTGCAGTTGCCAAGCGTCGCCAACAGGTTGCATCGTTCCCCGCGGCCGGCGCGCGGCCCCTCGGGCGGGGAGCGGCCGGGGGTGGAGTGGGAGCGCGTGTGTGCGAGTGTGTGCGCGCCGTGGCGCCGCCTCCACCCGCTCCCCGCTCGGTCCCGCTCGCTCGCCCAGGCCGGGCGGCCCTTTCGCGTGTCCGCGCTCCCTTCCCTCTGCCGCCGCCTCCTCCATTTTGCGAGCTCGTGTCTGTGACGGGAGCCCGAGTCACCGCCGGCCCGTCGGGGACGGATTCAGTGGGTGGAAGGAGACGCCGCAGCCGGAGCGGCCGAAGCAGCTGGGCGCCGGGACGGGGCACGCGCGCCCGGAAGCCCGGACCCGCGGAGCCCGGCGCGGGGCGGAGGGCTGTCTTGTCAGCTGGGCGATGGGAGACTTTCTTAAATAGGGGCTCTCCCCCCACCCATGGAGAAAGGGGCGGCTGTTTACTTCCTTTTTTTAAGAAAAAAAAAAAATATTTTCCTCCTGCTCCTTCTGCATTCACACGCTAAGTTGTTTATCTCTGCTGCGGCAGGAGCTGCGGACGGTGGCGGGCGAGCGGCTCCTCTGTCAGAGGTAAGAAGCGAGGCGGGGAGGGGGCCGGGGCGCGCTCACTCCGACGAGGTGCCGGTGGGACCGGAGACGACTCGGGGGCCGCCGCGGGAGCCTACAAACTTTTATTAGCCTCGGGGAGTGGGGGTGGGGGGCTGGCGAGGGCCGGGCGACGGTGACGAAAGGGCAGCGCGCGGGTGACAGCGCTGGCTTCTTCCTCTCCCTCCGCCGGCGTCCCCTGGCCGGGCAGAGGGGGAGGAACCTGAGCTCGGACGGCGAGCGGAGCCTTGTCGAACTGCCGGGGGTTTCGAGCCTCTCATTCCCCGACGGGAACCCTGGTCTCTTTTCTCCCCCCGAATGTCCCCTTTCCCTCCAAGGGGCCGCCCAACACCCGTTTTCGTGGTGAACGCTAAGCCGCGTCTGAATTCTACTCGCTCGAATATTTGCACTCCACCCCGGCGCGCCCGAGCGCGAGCCCGGGCTCTGGGGAGGCCCCGTCGCGCCTGGCTTGGGGAGGGCGTGCAGGGCGCCTGAGAGTACACACGCGGGGGGCTGACAGCTTGCTACTTGGAGACTCCGGCAGGGGCTAGCGTTATCTGGTGGAAGTGGGCGTGTCGGAGAGAGAACTCAACAGGTCTGGACATATTTCTCTTTTAACCTCGCACTTTTTTTCTCCCCCCCCCCCGCCCCCGCCCCTGCCCCCGCCCCGCAAGGGCTTGCTCTTTAGCGTTTGTTGTCAATTCGCGCCTGAGGTTTCTAAGTGGCCCCTTTTAGAAAAAGACTCCCTGTAACCGTAATAGTTTTGTGTTGCGATTTTCGACAAGTGCTAGTGTGACGTTTGGGGTTGCAGACTTGATAATTGCAACCTTGTAATACCACTTAAGACCCTCTGGCATGGTTCATTAGGGCCGATTAATGTGGCTGGGTTATTTGCAACTTAAACTGGGGGATAATGTCGCTTGAGGGAGCGTTTTCGTTTTAGGAAGTATTGTTTTGGTTTCGGGTTTGAAGGCAGCTGTCAGAAAACGGTATGGAAATTCATTGGGCTCCATTTGATACCTCGTGTTTAGAGATCCTTATCACTTCAGATAAACAGAGCAGAGGGTGGGGAGATAAGCAGTTTACCCTCAAGATTTGTAGTGGCAAGTCCACACCCCTCTCTTTACCTTCATATTCACTTTTCAGTGAGGGCCAGTGACATTTATGTTGCCTAACGTCATCGTATAGGAAAAGTTTCCTTTTATTGGGCAGGATTTGACTATACTGTCCCAAATGTGCTTCTCAGTCTTAGTCCATCTCTTAAAACACCCTGATTAACGATATCCTAACAGTCTTATTCTCTTGAGAACAGGCTGAGAATTGGGATAGGTGAAGGTAGAGAAAATTATTTTGAACATTTTACTGGATACCGTTGTACCTGAATTTATATGAATGTGATTTTACGATTCTGTGTTTTTCCATTTTTCGGTACTTCGATATTTGTTTGGAAAGGAAAGAACTTGGAGATGTAATAGCATTTCATATTGAGGATCTCAAGCAATGTAAACAAGTGTAGCTTGATCTACATGGTTTTGTGAGTTATGATAAGGGTCAGCTATATTTAAGTTATTTAAGCTAACAATGTAGTGAGAAGCTACTACACATTGTCTTCTGCTCTTTAAAATCTAAATTTTAGTTGACCTATATAATGTGTATCTTATTTCATATATCCAAAATTTGGAGGTAGGCACATCCAGTCAGAAGTATGGGTTAAAAAGCCTTTTCCCAGCCTGTCGGAAGATAAGCAGATCAGCATCGTTTATTTTTCGAAGAAAATGTGCATGGTTCACCAGTTGGTTGTACTTAAAGGTTTGGATGTGTGAGTAGCTGGTAGGAGGGAAATTTGGAAGTAATTAGGGATTGAGGAATTCTAGCACAGTATTTGTCAAATGTTATATGTATTGGTTCTCAGAAAAGCAAACAGCCTTGATTGAAAAGAGGTAGGAATTTTAATGATCACACTTCCTTTTTTTTGAAATTAAATACTTTGACATCAACTTGAACCTTTAGAATAATCAGATGTAATGAATTATAATGTTTGTGATTAACAAAGCTACACGTTCAGTGAGTGGCAGGATGAATAGCCAAGCTTAGTTCGATACAATTTTGCCCTCAGCTGTGCAAATGGACTGCATTGTACTTTTAAATGTGGCACGCTGAATGGGAGCAGGAGACATGGCTTTTTATTCTGAAAGATAGAAATTACTCTTTTGGTAACAAAGAATTTGATTCGGAGTTAACTAAAAGGTTCATTTAACAAGCTGTCTCTTACTAATTGGATCAGGGAGATAATGTGACTTTAGAATTTATGATGTTTTCCCCTGTTTTTGTTTTTTGTTTTGTAGTTGATATTCACTGATGGACTCCAAAGAATCATTAACTCCCAGTAGAGAAGAAAACCCCAGCAGTGTGCTTGCTCAGGAGAGGGGAAATGTGATGGACTTCTATAAAACCCTAAGGGGAGGAGCTACTGTGAAGGTTTCTGCATCTTCACCCTCACTGGCTGTCGCTTCTCAGTCAGACTCCAAGCAGCGAAGACTTTTGGTTGATTTTCCAAAAAGCTCAGTAAGCAATGCGCAGCAGCCAGATCTCTCCAAAGCAGTTTCACTCTCAATGGGACTGTATATGGGAGAGACAGAAACAAAAGTGATGGGAAATGACCTGGGATTCCCACAGCAGGGCCAAATCAGCCTTTCCTCGGGGGAAACAGACTTAAAGCTTTTGGAAGAAAGCATTGCAAACCTCAATAGGTCGACCAGTGTTCCAGAGAACGCCAAGAGTTCAGCATCCACTGCTGTGTCTGCTGCCCCCACAAAGAAGGAGTTTCCAAAAACTCACTCTGATGGATCTTCAGAACAGCAAAATTTGAAGGGCCATACTGGCACCAACGGCGGCAATGTGAAATTGTATACCGCAGACCAAAGCACCTTTGACATTTTGCAGGATTTGGAGTTTTCTTCTGGGTCCCCAGGTAAAGAGACAAATGAGAGTCCTTGGAGATCAGACCTGTTGATAGATGAAAACTGTTTGCTTTCTCCTCTGGCGGGAGAAGACGATTCATTCCTTTTGGAAGGAAATTCGAATGAGGACTGCAAGCCTCTCATTTTACCGGACACTAAACCCAAAATTAAGGATAATGGAGATCTGGTTTTGTCAAGCCCCAATAATGCAACACTGCCCCAAGTGAAAACAGAAAAAGAAGATTTCATCGAACTCTGCACCCCTGGGGTAATTAAGCAAGAGAAACTGGGCACAGTTTACTGTCAGGCAAGCTTTCCTGGAGCAAATATAATTGGTAATAAAATGTCTGCCATTTCTGTTCATGGTGTGAGTACCTCTGGAGGACAGATGTACCACTATGACATGAATACAGCATCCCTTTCTCAACAGCAGGATCAGAAGCCTATTTTTAATGTCATTCCACCAATTCCCGTTGGTTCTGAAAATTGGAATAGGTGCCAAGGTTCTGGAGACGACAACTTGACTTCCTTGGGGACTCTGAACTTCCCTGGTCGAACAGTTTTTTCTAATGGCTATTCAAGGTAAGATCAGTGTTTTTCTGTTTCTTAAGAATGGTACATTTAAGATAGATTAATAGATGTAAATCTTCATTGGTTTGTATGTGTTCTCTGAAGATTCATGTGCTTTTTTATATGAATAAGTTTAAGTGGCCTTTTGAAAGTAGAAAGGGTAGACAACCTAAGTAACATCTGCACGTCACCATTTCAGTTTTTTTCCTTAAATAGTGGTATTCAGTATCCCATTGGCCAATGGTGAGGATTTTATTTAACATTTTAAAAATAATATTGCTCATTAACAGATAAGGAAAAATTATATACATTCAGGAGAGTATAATGTCTCAATAACATCTTGTTGTGCATGTTCATTCAGCTGTTTTAGAATATGTTCTTATATTACAATAAATGATACCCTTACTTACATAGTCAAAAGTTGTGCTGCCTTATTTGTAAATTTGTTAAGTGTTAGCTTGAGATTAACGGGTTAAAAGCAGAAGTACCAACAAAGAGCCCTGTTCTTCAAACTGAATCTTCTGTTAAAGGATTTGAGTTTTGAAATTGCTAAAGCAATGCAGTGAACAGTGTACCAGACCATAGTATTAGACACAGGTCTTGCTCACAGGGTTCTTGCCCTAAAGTAGACAAGTTATGTCTGCCGATCAATCTCTTTAATAGAGGAATTGGTGCCAACATGGTGCAAAACAAAATTTTACTTTCAAATGTTCCTGTTCTCAAGTAGATAACTGATGGCCAAAATTGTTAAGTTTCAATTTTCAGCTATCATTTGATTTTTCTCTTGTTTTTTATACTCAGTTATAAGCATACTGATATTTCTGTCTGACCCAAAAAGGTCAGAAAATGGAATTATCAGAAAAAAGTTCTAAATGTAGACATATGTGTTGGTAGAGGTTAATTTCTCTACCCTGTAACCTCATTCCCAATTCAGATAAATGCTAGGTTTTATATCCATTTTAGGTGTGACGGAAAATATAAAAATGTGGATTGTAGTGACCCAAGATTGATTAATCAGCGGGTTTTTTTTAAAAAGAAGACATAGTAGACAGAATGATTTATTTGTATGTAACCATTGAAGTTTTTTCTGAAATGTTAATGATATTCATCATTCCCATTAACTTGTTATTCAGATTTTTGAAAATACTTTTTCTATGAAAGCTATCCCTAACCCTGAGGATGTCTCTTTCTTTCCTCTTCATGTAGGAAGTTCTTGTTAGGGAAATAATTTAGACTTAGATTTAGGGTATGTTCTGTTCTTCTAAAAGGCTTAGTTGTCAAAAAAAAAAAAAAAACACACACACACACAAAAAACAAAAACAAAAAACCCTTGGTTCTTACGGTTAATGCGAACTACTTCCTAATCTATTGTTTAAATAATTATCTTTTATTTAGAAGAACACTACTTCAACCTGAGTTGAAGGTTTAAAATGGTTTTAGTAAGGAGATTTAAGATGTTTCTTACTGCATAAGCTGTTGTGTTTTAAATGCTAAAAGACATGCTGTGTTTTAAAATTTTCAATTGCAAATTTTTGGCAATAGAATTCACATACTTGGTTTTCTTAAAAGAGTTAAGTATGGTTGATTTGACTAAGCTATCTGTAGGAAACTCTTAAATTGACTTATAAAACGTAATTATACAAAGAAAAATAAAACATCTTAGGAAACTCTTGGGGATTAGTAATGGATTTTGTCCTGATAATCATCATGCATGGTTTTCATTTTCCTTACTATAAAGAAAAAGCATGGGACAAAACTTACTTTCCATTTGCTATGAACTTTTAAACTCTATAAAATCTGGGATATAGAGTATAAGTAGGTGAACATAGTTACTCTTAAATCACTGAAGGTGATTTTAATGCTTTAACTTTTATAGTACTTTATGACATAAAGCATCTTCATGTATCTTTAATTTGGGCCCCATAACCTTATGGAGGTAGTAGGCAAGGAATGATGATGCTGCTCTTTAGAAGTTCTTTAATATCGAAAGAAATGATTATTTTTATGCCAGTCTGTGATTGGGAAATATAATCAGTAGTCTGTGTCCTAACAAGAAGGTATAATACTTTATACAGGGTATTTTGTTAATATTTGAAGATTTTGTACCTTACGGCATTAACTTAGCACTGGAAACTATGATTACCCAAAACAAAGCTTCATCCAAATAAATTGAAACAGTGTTTCTTTTAAACCATCATTGAATTAGTCTATTGTTTCCAAACAACAGCCCTGATATAGCTAAAATTAGTTGCTTTCTCTTCTCTATATGTTACATGACTCTAGCCAAACATTTGCTATGACCAGTGGCCCTGAGTGGTCAGCAGATAATCAACACGTTGAGACCACAACTTGATTGAATACTGACCTTCTGACTTTACGTAGAAAAACATTAAATGCCACTAATAACTTGAATTCCTTTTAAATTAAAAAAAATTATAAATTGCAATTTGACTTTTTAAAATGCCACCTAAAATTTTTTTTATCAGAATGCTTCAAAAAAAAAAAAAAAAAAATCCTCACTTTATTCTCTGGGGGTGGGAAGAGGCAATTCCTTCCTTCCACCACAACATTGAATTATCACATAAAATTGTAAAATTGTGAATATTATGATTGAGTTTAGTAAAGCATTTTCTTTTTAAGTTCATTTATAGTAAAACAAGAGAAACCTTATTGATTCTCAAAATCTATTCTTTAAGTAAAACAAACTAGCCATTCTAACTTAATATGCTTTTAAAAATACTGAAATTCAGTACGTTTAGCATAAACTTACTGACGAAGGCACATTTCTGCATTATTTGATTTTCAGCCTTGTTTCATTTAAGCATTAATGGCAGAGGTAGAGAAAAGAAATGGTTTTAGGTGGTATTAGAGTTTTTATTGGGATTATGTTGAAATTTTAGTGTTAAAAAATTGTTCGTATCCTGAACGGAGGGATTATTGGAGAGAATGAATGATGTTGGATGAACTTGTAAATTCAGTCTTCGGCAGAGTCTAGGGCTCTGATGATTGGCACTTAATGAAACTACTAAAATTTATGTAGATTTTAATGTCTCAGTCGCATCTGTATCTAATTTCATAAAAGTAATGAAATTGAAGACCTATACAGATACAGAATGAGTGAAGCAAATTCTGCTAACATCATGTTGAATGCTTTCTCAGAAAAAGAGGAAATATAAAGAGAAGAGATTTGTTTTGAGTATGATTTACCCCCTCCTCCATGGATACTTTCTTTACTTCCTACCTTTTTTCTTTTTCTTTTCCTTCTAAAGATTCTGGCAGTGGGTGTTTCAGTGTTTTTTAAGCTTAATATTTCTGGTATTCATTTATGTAAAGTGATTTCTGAATGTTAAAGGAGATTTCCTTTTAAATATTTATTTTTAGCTTTATGATGAGAATCTTATTTTTTAAATCTATAACTTGTTATGACTATATGATTAGTAAAAGAAAAGCTTTTAAAACACACTGTGTATTCAGGTGTGTCATTTTAGTGTGGAATGACTAATACAGAAATATGTGACTAGCATGTGGTCAGATTTTATTGAAAATACTTGTGATGTTTCTATGGCTGTTCCCCTTATATTTTTATAATTGGTAACATAATTCATATGCTATTTTGGTTTTGTCTATTTGTGTTACATATATTTTAGTCTGATCACTTTTGCTGTTTATTTAATGTTTATACATTTTATGAAAGAATTATTCTGAAATATACTTTGCGTAAATGTAGGTTAAATGCAAATTGTATTAACAGTGAAATGAATATGTGGGTAGAGATCACTTTAGGGGCCTTTTGAGATTTAGTGAAGGAAAGATTATATCGAAAGGGTTTACTTCAATGTGACTGCCTAATGTGAAAGTCAGAACATCTGCATTAATTGGTTAGTTACATAAATCTTAGTCCACTCCGGCCTACAGGTGATTGAAACAGACCAGGAAATCTTAATTTACATTAAGTTTAGACTAGGTCTGAGGCATAGTTCTTAAAGCACATTCTTTTTTACTTTAATGATTATACCTAATTTTAATTAGCAGTGAGTTCCCATTATGTGCTACTACTTATGGGGGCAAATTAAATAAGCAAAATAGGTTTGTGCTGAATCGCATTTACCCTTCTGAGGACATCCTGGTAATATTTTCATCAAGAGTAATTGTGTAATGCAGTATTTACAGGTATTTGCCAGATTAATGGGCACTTGTTTTCATATTTCTGAGTCATGAAAAATACACATTGGTGATTCCTATTGCATAAAGAGTTTTCAAGAAATATTTAGTTGCATTAAGCTATAACTACAAAAAAAATCAATTACTTATTGACCTTTACAGAGAATTTTTAAAAGCCCATGCTCTCCTTATTTCTGCAGCTTCAGGGAGCCAACTGCTCTTATTTTCTTCTGGCATATTCTATTAATACTTGGGTTTTGTATTTTTCAAATAAATAAAATATTCCTATTGAGAATTGAAAAAGAAAAGATCTACTAAGCGTTCCCTTCCCCTTTGGATTATGTGTGATCGTTTCTGTGCTAAACTAGATTAGGGTGTGACTTGTGATGGTGATTTTTGTTCATTTTACATATTAAGAAAGAAATAGAATTTTATCACAGTTCAAAATTAGTTGTAAACAGTGGTTTTAACCCCCAAACACTTAATTTTGACAGGTTGCTTTCTTTATTCCTCAGTACCGTTGTAAATGTCTCTAAATACAGAATTTCCAGTGGAGTTCATAAATTAATTGGTAGTGGAAGGTGAAGAGGGAGGAGCAACAGAGATGTGCAGTGCTATGAATAAGTTTAGGAATATCAAGATCAATTCTGAAAGCTAACAGTTTGGATCAACTGTCATGAATTAGAGGTTCAAGAAGAGAAAAATTTAGGGCTATATTTAGGCACAAGGAAATGCATTAATCAGGATTACAATTTAGCTTCTTTTATTTGAGGTAGAAATCTAAAACTAATCATGGCTATATAATACTAATTGTTGAGTTATGTTGTTGTTTCTTACTATGCTTTATTACCGAAAAAGGATAAAATACACATTTTACTTTCTTTTAGATTATTTTAGGTAAGATTAAGTTCATATTTGTCCCATTTTTATTTAAGCTGCTGTTTAATAAATGAAAATCTAATGACTTGAATGTAGTCAACCTGATGTCTTAATATTGATATAATCATTTCATATTTCATAGTGCCCTTTTACAGCCATTGTCAACTGACTGGAGAGCAACCTTTTTCTTTGGTAATATATTTCTATGGATTATGTATTTTTTCTGCTGGAATATTGAGAAAATTAATTTTTCATAATACATATGTAGAATAAATTATGGGGTTCTGCAAGTGCTAGACAGTCACTTAAACTATATTGCAATACATTCCTTAAATTCAATATTTTGAATGAAAATGTGTTATCCCCTAATTTTATCCCTGGGCTAATTTAAATATTAATTGCATCCCAATAGAGCTGCATGCTTAAACATACTTTTTCAGAGTAACCCAAGTATTAATTTTGAGTGCTTCAAAATATTTTTTAGCAAGTTGCAACAAGATTAATAGTGTTTATAATGCAGCAAGTTCAGTGAAAGTACCTGTTGTTTTAGAATTTTTTTTCATTCACACTATAGGGCACCAAAAATATATATAAGGGGAAAAAAGGTTTAATGATATGATTAGTTGTAAATGTTTACACATTATCTTACCTTGAATTTTTATTTTTGTAAAAAAATAATTTGAGAGTTCAGTAAGTATGCAGTGTTTAAGATACACAGTTTGTTGCAAAAAGTGTGAACTTACTATTTCTTTTTACAATAAAATTAGCCTTTATTCTAGTTGATTTCATAATTGTCCATAATATTTAGCCGTGGCTATTATGAAAGTATATTTGATAGCCAAATTTTGAAAGCTATTGTGAAATGATACAATTCAGTACATGATTTATTATTTCATGCTGTTTGGGGCAATGCTGTGACTTATGACCTTATGATTGTCACATGCTGAACACTAAAGCTCTACCAGTTTGTTATGGACACTTTTACTTTATGTTATTGTTTTAATGTTTTCTTTTGTAATTACTGAGGATAAGAGCTTCCTTAATTTTAAGACTATTTAAATTTCAGATTTTCCTTTTTTATTTTTTTAACCCTTAAGTCCCTTCCAAAGAATTTGATTTAGTTATTTAGTAGTAGAAACAGAAGAAAAATACTCAACTAAAAGTCCAAAGACCTAGTTTCTAATGCTAAGGGAGACAGTCTGTGGCCTCAAACTAGGTACTTTGGAGTCAAAAATACTTTCTTTACAACTATGAATTGTTTTCAAAACACGTGTGTGTGTTTCTAAAATTCCAAAATCCTTTCAACGCATCAATTTGATGAGGGCAGTAATTAGGGTGGGGAATGGTATAACAAAGTTAGTTCTTTGACATTTTCTTTATAGATTATCAAGTGTAAGACAAATAGATGTGAATACAGATTTGGGGTTTTTATAAGATAAGGATTTAAAATAATGTAGTTGGTGATACATAAAAAATAAACTATTGCTGTTGTTAGCACCCGAGAGGTGGGGCTCTTGGGTTCTCAGAGCTTGTTTTCTATCTTAGGTACAGTTATTTTAGATTAGAACTTAAAAGAACTTGAGAGCTCCCCTAATCTTACCCCCTAATTTTTTCGAATGAGAAATTGAGATCCATAGAAAGTGTTGAGGTAAAGATCACAGAACACTTAATTAGTGGTGTTGCCAGTTTGAATATCTCAATTCTTAGTTATCTAAGTTCCCCGGTAGGCTTCTTTAATTATCTGGGTCTCTTCTAGACATTTGAAACAAATAGTCGATTGACATAATACAGACTAGCCACATACTTTATAAGAGTTACTTTTGACTCATTTAGATTTTTAAAATATACAGTGTCTATATTCTTCCCTATACATTTTGTTAACCTATTTTTCCCTAATAATGATTAAGCACCAATTATGTGACAGCACTATGCTAAGCACTTTGCATGCATTCATTTCATTTAAATCTCAACTCTGTGAAAGTTTTTATTCTAGTTACCGTATTAAGTCTTGATTCTGTCAATATCCATGTAGCACAGAAGGCAGCAGTTATTTACCTTAATTTTACAAATGTGAAAACTAGAGGCATTTTAAGAGAAAAAGAGAAAAGAATAGCCAGGAAATCTTAATACTTATCTGAAGGGAAATATTTAATATTGGGTATGTTAGTTCCTCATGTATCTTTAATAATTTTTGTCAACAGCAAATCTTAAAATATGAGGGATCAGGCCTTTACTCTCTTGCATATATTTGTAAAGTCACTTACTGCTTTTTGTCACAGTTTCAGTTTCTGTAAAATACGGCGTTTTTACCTGACAGGATTTGTGCATGTATGTTTACTTTGAAAATTAGAAAGCATTATAAAAATGCAAGGTGGAATTTTTAAAGCTCTGCCAAGTTCACTTAGCTTAAACCAGTATGACGCTCATTGGCTAAAGTGCATTATGACATCTGTGACTGTGGTGTAGGTATTTCCTATAATCAAGACTCTTTTAGGGTCTGCTCCATGCAATCCCGGAAAGGTCATGAATTACAGTTTCGTGAAGACTACTGTATTTTAAGGCCTTCAAATGCCAAGGTAATATCTTTACAATGATTTTTTTTTCAGTTTTATTTTTTTGAAAGTGCCTTCAATGAAGTTTTCAGTGGATTTTGTTGAGGGATATGAAGTATGCCATCTAAATAATAGCCATAGTGATAACTCCACCCACATTGTTATATTTTTATTAATAAATGCTAGAGTATTCTCTTTCTAGTATTTCCTGTTCTGATGTTTTTGTGTAATCAAGTATGCAAAGATTCTTTGTCATTAGAAACCTTAATTTGCCTGAAAATGGGAATGAAGTAAGGTTTAAATTTTTTTTTACATTTATTACATTTATTGAAGCTGTCTGAAAAAGCTCTTGAGTATGCTGAATACCAAAATTTATCCTAACTGCATAAATTTGGGAGGATTGTGAAACTTGACTGCACTTACTTTTTTTCTTTATTGATCAAGTGGTTGAAAAAAACTTGAGTTAAACAAATTTGATGTATTAAAGCGAAGTTATAAAAGCAGAGGCAAGCATAGCATTATTAAACGGCAGTTTAAATTGGTAAACATACCGATGTAGAACCTAAGTTTGTAGGCAGCTTTCTTAGATGGAAACTTAAAAAAAATTTTAATTAGAACATTATGTGAAATTTGTCATCTGGAATTCAGCTGGGTTTATTAAGGATAAAGTGTATGACTATAAAATAGATTTTTTTTTTAAACAGAAAACCCAAAATAAATGTTCTAAATTTCCACCTTGGGAGGCTATGTATATTGCTCCTCTTTGAAACTGCCTTCAGAACCACCTTGTAAGCCGTAAAAGAAAATTGGACTCATTGCATTACAGTAACACCTAACTGTTCTTGCTCAAAGAAAATGTATTTATTCCTAAGCCTTATTTGTGTGACTTCAAATCATTTGAGTATTTCCAGATATTTAGAAATTTACTCCTTTCTTGAATAACATTTATTTTCTTTGAGGGTATTTAAAAAAGCCCACATAGATAATTCTACAGAAAATGTTTAATTATGTTTTGAATATGCCTGGAATAAGTGAATAGCTTGCCAGGGTGACTATTCTGAAATGGATGATGCTTGTTGGTTAAGTTCTGATTTGTGTTTTCTTTAAGTTATTAAGGAACTTTATGCTAACAGTTTATATATTCCCCCTTCTTGGCATAGTAAAGAAGTAATAGAGACTACTCACCTCTAAGCCTGATTTTTAAAATGAGTATTTATTTTATGTTTAAGTAAGGTAGGTCTGCTTTTGACTTGGACTTGAAGGGAACTTGGCAATAGCAGATATAATGTAAATATAATGTGAATTCCTACAGCAGTCTCCCAAACAGTTTAATTTCCCATTCATACACATTTCCCTTAGTGTATCAGGGAATTAAGTATCTGATTATCAGTATAGCAAGAGCAACTCAAGTATACTAAAATTATTTATGCTTATAAAATAGTTTGAGTTATAACTACAATATAAAATTCATATATTTATGACTTTTATTCCTCACAACCTGAAAAAAAACTCTGCGATTACTGATAGTACTTTTAAAAACTAAATGAATTTTGTTACTACTATTTTCTAAATTTAGTCATGTTTACTGTTCAAAAAATGCTAGACTAAAATGGATCCTAATCTTTGAAATGATGAAGACACGTGTAGTGGTGTCAAAAATAGGATATTCATTTTGTAACCATTCTGTTAGTGCTGAAGTTCTTAGAATTTCTTTGTGACAACAGCCTACTTAAGAACTTTAAATTTTTTAGGATTGTACTAAAAGCAAACTGTTTTCTTGGATATTTGTTCTTTCTCCCCAAAAGATGATTTATAAGTTTTCAGAGCTAAGAAATGGGGATGAAGAGCCATTCTAGCATAGCAGGTAATGTTTTACTGCTAACAGATTTTTCTCTACACTGCTTTATTAGCCTTGAACCTCCTACTTTGTTCTGTCAGCTGGGAGGCTGGTAGATTTTCTATTAGGTAGCAAATGCTTCTCATCACTAAACACATATCATGGGCTGGTGTTAGTGCAGTCTGTAGATGGGCACTGCATTTTTAATCAAGAAATGTTTTTGAAGGAAAGAAAAATAGGTGAAGTAATTTCTAACTCAGTATTTTAGGGATGAGTCACCTTTTCATTGATAATGACATTTAACAGAGCTGTACAGTGTTTTGGGGGTCCCAGAGACATATTTAAACAAGAAAATAGTAAATAAGGAAGCCAGAAGGAAAAGTTATAAAACTATTAAGAAAAAAATGAAAATTCTAAACTTCAATTCTGGTGTCTGGCTAAATTTGATTTTTGTATGCCTCAGTGTTTCTCTATGGACACTGGGAAATCAATAAGCAGCCTAGCTACGTTATTATGTTCGTAAGTGGAAGAACTAAAGAACTACAAAGACATGTTCTAGGCCAAGAATTCTTGAGATAGATAGAGTGGGAGGTTAACTAGATGATCTCCAAGGTCCTTCTAATTGCGCTTGGCAGCAGCAAGCATTTATCAAGCTAGACACTGGGCATATGGAGATGAGGAAGATGAAAATCCCCAGCAGCATGGAGAGCACTCTGATGATACTCATCCCTGCCTACTCCTCCCTCAATTTGCTTTTTGAAATGTGAGCTTGAAGGATCTCAAGCTCCTTCCTGGGAAGACGTAACTGAAATTTCATGGAGGAACTGCATGGATGAATGGGAAACAAGATTTTATTCAACTATTTGGAATAAGAAAAGGGGCAACAAGGAGTATGAAACAAAAGAAAGAAAAGATGGAAAGAATTAGTTGACTAGATGAGGACTGAGTAGATAGGAATGAGCCAACAGGAGACTTCAGCAACTAATGGCTGAAAGTATTATGTGGATGCATATTGTCATCAAATACTACATGATACAAGACAAGGAGAATACATGACTTTCACCATAACCTCAGTTTGTGTACCCTAGGTGCAAGATATTTTTTTCTTCTAGTCACTTAAGAATATCCTTACTCTCTAGGAGAAATAATCCTCTTTCTGGGCTCCCCAGTGTATAAGCTCAAATCTGAGGAAGTTTTAACTGAAATGTTCTTTCTCCAGGTACCCACATAGTTTACTCTCTCACTTAAATGTCAGCTCTGTAAAAGAGATCTCTGACTGCTCTATCTGAAATAGTAGCATCTTTCACATAGTCTTTCCATCTTCTTAACATCATCTGTCTAATTGTGTCTTATCTGCTCACTGCTACAATGTAAGCTCCGTGAGATCAGTGATACTGTCTGCCTTGCTTACTTCTGTATGCCACCATCTAGAATAGTGTCTAGGCTATAGTAAGACCTCTACAAATACATGTTGAATACCTAAATAAACAAAATTTGACATATACACCAAAAAGATGTATAGGAATGGATTATATTTCTAATCTTTCCCGAGTAAGAAAAATGTCAGCAGATACTGAATATCACTGAGAGAGATGATAGCCCAGGTTATCTTCCCCAGATAGAAATAAGCCTTAAGACTGACAGGTGTATATGAATACAGAGAGAAGTGTACATAAAGATGTATTTTCAATTGTTGTCAGTCTCTAAATTTGCTTTAAGACTTTGAAATGGATTGCTTTTCATAATTTCTTGGAATAACTCTGGTCTGTTTACCATTGAAAAATTAGACTAGCCAATGTTTGTAAATGAAGGGTTAGAGGGTGTTTTCATTTGGTTGGTTGGTAAAAGCTTGCTCAACGCAGTAACTTATAGTAAATTGTCAGTATAGGAACTTTTGTAGCAGAAGCTTTATGCTTTTCACTTTTATAAGAATTGAGATTGTTTAAGCAGATGAGTCTAATGTATGTTTGTACTGACTTACCTAGGAGGTCAGGCAAGAAATCGGTTTCCTCATTTTTCAAATAAGGTGTGTGTAATCACTAAGAGAGGAGGGGTGTCTTATTTTTGCCTGAATTTTCAAAGTATCTTTTTTCAGCTTATTTACATTTTAGATTTCACTTATTCCATCTATAGTATATAACAGTCAAAGGGTTGGTAGGATAAGTTCATCTCTTCCACTAAGAGTTATGGGAGAGTTCAACCTAATATGGCAATGACAGAAAAGAGAAAATGCATGGTAAGTAGGTGTTAGCTATAGCAAGAAAATCAGATGAGGTCATTTAAGAATGAACTGCTCTAATGTTGAGGAAAAAAGAGGGGAGGGACAAGGACAGGGCTCTGGAAGGCAACCGAAGAGAACAGCCACAAAAAATAATGAATAGCTGAAGAATGAGGAGACAACAATCTTAAAATGTGGCAGGGAGAGGGTAGTTGTCATATCAACTAGCATAGAAGAGACAGAATAGAATAACATAAATATATGAGGGATTATTGTTGTTGAAACCAATCCTTCAAACGTGAACATTCTCAAAAATCAAAGCCAGATAAATTAGGGAAATCTTAAATGGCACAATATTACTAGTAATTCGTTTATAATTTTTTAAAAAAGGAACCTTAAATTTGAAATTTAGATGTAATTAAAGCAGATCATAAGAAACATACTTCTGAGACACAAAGACCCTGAGATTTGGTTAAGAGTAAGGTACAAAGGCTGGAAGCCAGAAGGGAATTAAGTTTCTGTTCCCTGAGAAGTCAACACAACAGGAAAAAACTGGCCACACCCTAATTCAAACTCTTACCACTCTTATCAGTAGTCTCCTAATTCTCTAGTTTTCCCCTCTCCCTTCTTAATTCATTCTGCAGTCTACTGCCAGATTAATCTTCCTAGAACACCACTTTCAGTGTTATTCCCCTGATCAAAAAGTGTCTGTGGTTTTGTTGCTCATAGCATAGTGGTTCTCCATCTTTGTACCACAACCCATATGCCAGCTGATAGATGGTGGGTAGCCACAGGAATTGTCCATAACCTTTGGAGGATTTGGCTTATACATAGTCTTTTATCCAAGAAAGCATATCTGAGTGTAAGTGAGCATTATAGGGATAGTCTTTGAATCGACTCTTTTTAAAATTTATTCTTCTTTTTGCAAATGCCCCTTCAGAATTTACAGAAATAATGTGTTCATTCCATCTGTAAAATACCCGAAAATGTTAATAAACTTATTTCCGTCACCTCTCCTTTCCTATTTCTTCCTGCACATCTCCCCTTATTCTCCACATTTCCTTGTAATTATATAAGCATAAACAGAGACATATATGATATTTTCTGGGTCGCTTGCCTTTAAATAAAATAATGGGGTTATCTTATACCCTTTTGTCTGCAGCTTGCTTTTCTAACCTAACAAGCACACCTTGGACATCCTTCCAGGTCAACAGACGCGGATCCCATTCTTTTAAATAGTTATACGATATTCTATTCAGGTGGTGTCATAATTTTTGCCACTACAAACAAGTTTCTAATAAACACCCTTTTCTATGTATCCTTTACAAACAGCAACTTTTTTCCTAAGCATAGATGATATGGTTTGGCTCTGTGTCCCCACCCGAATCTCATCTCAAATTGTAATCCCCACATATCAGGGGAGGGGCCTGGTGAAAGGTGATTGAATCATGGAGGCAGACTTCTCCTTTGCTCTTCTCATGATAGTGAGTTCTCATGAGATCTGGTTGCTTGAAAATGTGTGGCACTTCCCTCTTCACTCACTGTCTCTCCTGCCCTGCCATGTGGAAACATGCTTTCTTTGCCTTCCACTGTGAGCGTAAGTTTCCTGAGGCCTCACAGTCATGCTTCCTGTTAATCCTGTGGAACTATGAGTCAGTTGAACCTCTTTTCTTTATAAGTTACCCAGTCTCAGGTAGTTCTTTATAGCACTGTGAAAATGGATTAGTACAGAAAATTGGTACCAGCACAGTGGGGGCATAGCTGTCAAGATACCTGAAAATGTGGAAGTGACTTTGTAACTGGGTAATGGTCAGAGGTTGCAATGGTTTGGAGGACTCAGAAGAAGACAGGAAGATGAGGGAAAGTTTGGAACTTCCTAGAGACATGTTGAATGGTTTTGACCAAAATGGTGATCATGATATGGACAATAAAGTCCAGGCTAAGGTGATTTCAGGTGGAGATGAGGCACTTATTGGGAACTGGAGCAAAGGTCACTTCTGCTTTGCTTTGGCAAATAGACTGACAGCATTTTGCCCCTGCCCTAGAGATCTGTGGAACTTTGAACTTGAGAGAGATGATTTAGAGTATCTGGCAGAAGAAATTTCTAAGTAGCAAAGCTTTCAAGATATTGCCTGGCTGCTCCTAACAACATACAGTCATATGTGTTCACAAAGAGATGGTCTGAAGATGGAACTTACGTTTAAAAGGGAAGCAGAGCATAAAGGTTTGGAAAATTTGCAGCCTGACCTTGTGGTAGGAAAGAAAAGCCTATTTTCTGGGGAGCAATTCAAGCCAGCTGCAGAAATATGCATAGGTAAATGTTAATAGCCAGTACAATAGGGAAAATGTCTCCAGGGCATGTCAGACACCTTCATGGCAGCCCTTCCCATCACAGGTCTGGAGGTGTTGGAGGAAAAAATGGTTTCGTGGGCCAGGCCCAGGGTTGCACTGCTCTCTGCAGCCTCAGGACATGGTGACCTGCATCCCAGCTGCTCCAGCTCCAGCTGTGGCTAAAAGGAGCCAGGAGATATCTTGGGCTGTTGATTCAGAGGGGGTAAGCCTCAAGTCTTGGCAGCCTTCTTGTGGTGTTGGGCTTGTGGGTGTGCAGAAGGCAAGAGTTGAGGCTTGAAAGCCTCTGCCTAGATTTCAGGATGTGTGGAAATGCCTGGATGTCCAGGAAGAAGTCTGCTGCAGGGGCAGAGCCCTCATGGAGCTCCTCTGCTAGGGCAGTGCAGAGGAGATATATGGGGTTAGAGCCCCCACATAGAGACCCCACTGGGGCACTGCCTAGTGGAGCTGTGAGAAGAGGGATACCATTCTCCAGACTCCAGAATGGTAGATCCACTGACAGCTTTCACCATGTGCCTAGAAAAGCTGCAGGCACTCGATGCTAGCCTGTGAAAGCAGGCGCAGGGGCTTGAACCCAGCAGAGCCACTGGGGTGGAGCTGTCCAAGGCCTTGGGAGCCCACCCCTTGTGTCAGTGTGGCTTGGATGTGAGATGTGGAGTCAAAGGAGATCATTTCGGATTTTTAAGATTTAATGACTACCACAAAAACCTACTCAGGTTTTTGGACATGCATGGGGCCTGTAGCCTCTTTGTTTTAACCAATTTCTCTCATTTGGAATGGGGGCATTTACCCAATGCCTGTACCCCAGATTTTTCTTGGAAGTAACTAGTTTTTTATTTTACAGTCTCATAAGCAGAATGGACTTGCCTTGACCCAGTGAGACTTTGTACTTGGACTTTTGAGTTAATGCTGGAAGGAGTTAAGACTTTGGGGGACTACTGGGAATGCGAGATTGTGTTTTGAAATGTGAGAACATGAGATTTAGGAGGGGCCAGAGGTGGAATAATATGGCTTGGCTCTGTGTCTCCACCCAAATCTCAATCACTTGTAATCCCCACATATTGAGGGAAGGGCCTGGTGTGAGGTGATTGAATCACAAGGGTAGACTTCCTCTTGTTCTCATGATAGTGAGTTCTCATGAGATCTGGTTGTTTGAAAGTGTGTGGCACTTCCCCCTTCTCTCTCTGTCTCCTGCTCTGCCATGTAAACATGTGCTTGCTTCTCCTTCACCTTCCACCATGATTCTAAGTTTCCTGAGGCCTCTCAGTCATGCTTCCTGTGATGCCCATGGAACTGTAAGTCACTTAAACCTCTGTTCTTCATAAATTACCCAGACACAGGTAGTTCTTTATTGCAGTGTGAAAATGGACTCATACAGTAGATTTCCCCAAAGTTGGGTTCCTGAATCAGGGGTATGTGAATTTAAAATTTTAACAGATATTTCCAAATTACTTTTTTCAAGGATTATAGCAAGTCACAGTTCCCCCTGGCAGTGTTTACACTTTTCTTTACAATAAAAATATATAAATCATTATTACTAACAAATTCCTTGCCATGAGTTCTAAAATTGATCACAACATATCAGTGTGCCATATAACATAGCTGAAGACTGTTGCAGTCTGGAATTCAAGCTCCTTCTCTGTGCTTTTAGCAATATGTAATGTTCAAAACCAATTTAATGCTACTTACTCTGTATGCTTTCCTTTATGGAGTCCAGGCCATAGCCCCCCTCCCTCATCTGATGGTATCCTCTGGCAGCCACAGACCACACAGTTCTTTCTATCTAAATTCGTCATTAGCACATAGTAGGTACCCAATAAATGTTTGTTGAATTAATAATGTTTGTATATTTCTAATTTATCTCCAAGTAAATCCAGTCTCCTTAAGGACAAGGAATGTTTTCACTATACCACCTAGCAGTTAAGGTACTCAATTTAGGTAGGGCTGTTTGAACAAAGAACCACAGAGGAAGCAAATAGCATGGCCTTGCCTTTAATACATATATTTTACTTCTCTTAGGGAAAACTGGAATGGTAAGAATCTAGTAACAATATTAAAACAGCACTTTTATTGAGCAGTTACTATATGTGAGACACAGTTCAAACTGCAGAGGATACAACAGTGAACAAGGCTGAAGTTGTTTCTGCCTTTCTGGAGCTTATGGTTTAAAGGTGTTACATTCAAGACATTTGAAGGACACATTTTAAAAATGCCATCCAATTTCAGGCTCTTTCCAGCAGAAACTGTGGAATATTTTTCCATTCATTCAGCATTTACTTAGTGCCTACTCTGCCAGGAATTGAAGAGAAAGCCCAAAGACAGGCAGACCTTACCTGAGAGGTAGTGAACTGACCAGGCAGGATGACTGTGGGCAGTAGACTTGTTTCCCAAGCTAGCCTCACCATTTCTGTATTTGCATATACAAGGAAAGGATTAGATATAGGGATTAGTGTCAGCATATACCCCAGGTACATTTGTTTTTAGTGAAAGGTGCCAGTCTTCATCCCTGTACCCAGTACACAAACCACTAAGGAGCATGCTCCTGTCATTGTCAAAGAATCGTAGAATTCCAAATGGAGCTAGTTTTGATATCCAGATCTCACTTCATGTGAGGAAACTAAGATCCAATATTGTGGGTAAGGATTAGGACTCTTCAGATTCCCTGGGTATGAATCTGACTAACAACTGTGTGAACTTAACCAAATTCATAACCCTATAAACTGTTTCCTCACTTTTAAAATGGGCATTACAAAATCATGTAAACTGCATAGCACAGTGTCTGGCACTTAAAGAGCACTCCTGAAGTTTTTAGTGATGTGGTTTCAGATTAGGCAACTCCTTAATGCCAAAGGTTTTTACTTGAGAACTCTGTCTATTGTGCCATACCACACCCTATTCATAAGCCTTTTTCATTAACTGATCTCAAACTGGCTTCATTATGATCATAACTTTATTTCAGTTTATTTTTAAAATTTATTTTTAATTTTTATGGGTATATAGTTAGGCATATACATTTATGGGGTACAGGGCATGTTTTGATGCAGGCATGCTTTGTGGGGGTGAGATATAATTGACTGGGGTGAGATATGTCATTGTAGTTTTGATTTGCATTTCTCTGATGATTAAGGATGTTGAACATTTCTTCATATACCTGTTGGCCATTTGTATGTCTTTTGAGAAATGTTTATTCAGATCTTTTGTCCATTTTTTTACTTGGATTATTTGATGTTTTCCTATTAAGTTGTCTGAACTCTTTATATATTCTGGTTATCATTCCCTTCTCAGATGGGTAGCTTGCAAATATTTTCTTCCATTTTGTGGGTTGTCTCTTTGTTGATTGTTTCCTTTGCTGTGCAGAAGCTTTTTAACTTGATGTGATCCCATTTGTCCATTTTTGCATTGGTTGTCTGTGCATTTGAGGTATTACTCAAGAAATCTTATCCCATACCAATGTCCTGGAGAGCTTCCCCAGTGTTTTCTTTTAGTTTCCTAGTTTCAGGTCTTAGATTTAAGGCTTTAATCCATTTTGATTTGATTTTTATATGTGGTGAGAGATAGGGGTCTAGTTTCATTTTGCCTATGGATATCCAGTTTTCCCAGCACCATTTATTGAAGAGACTGTCCTTTCCCTAGTGTATGTTCTTGGCACCTTTGCTGAAAATGAGTTCACTGTAGGTGTATGAATTTGTTTCTGGGTTCTCTAGTCTGTTCTATTGGTCTGTGTATCTGTTTTTATGCTAGTACTATGCTGTTTTGGTTATTCCAGTTTTGTAGTATAATTTGAAGTCAGATAATGTAATTCCTCCAGTTTTATTTTTTTTTACTCAGGATGGCTTTGGCTATTCCGGGGCTTTTGTGGTTCCATATAAATTCTAGAACTTTTTTTCTACTTCTGTGAAGAATGTCATTGATATTTATTGGTAAAGATTGCATTGAATCTGTAGATTGCTTTGAGTAGTATGGACATTTTAACGATATTGATTCTTCCAATCCATGAGCGTGGAATATCTTTCTATTTTTTTGTGTCCTCTTCAATATCTTTCATCAGTATTTTATAGTTTTCATTGTAGAGATCTTTCACTTCTTTGGTTGAGTTTATTCCTAGGTGTTTTATTTTATCTGTAGCTGTTGTAAATAAGATTACTTTCTTGCTTTCTTTTTTAGATTGTTCTCTGTTGGCATCTAGAAATGCCATTGATTTTTTGTATGTTGATTTTGTGTTCTGCAACTGTACTGAATCTGTTTTAATAGTTTTTTGGTGGAGTCTTTACATTTTTCTAATAAGATCATACAGTCTGCAAACGAGGATAATTTGACTTCTTCCATTCCAGTTTGGATTCCCTTTTTATCTTTCTCTTGTCTGATTACTCTGGGTAGGTCTTCCAGTACTATGTTGAGTAACAGTCGGCACCCTTGTCTTGTTGTAGATCTTAGAGGAAAGGCTTTCAGTTTTTCCCCATTGAGTATGATACTAGCTGTCAGTCTGTTACATATGGCGTAACTTTCAAATTAGGAAGTGGAGACTTTAACTTGTGGTACCATTATCAGATTTATATTTCAGCCGTAAGCTTGAAGAGGAACTGAAAAATGCATATGTGATGCATGTGCTTCCTATCTGGCCCTCTTCCCCGACCCTCCTGCCCTGTAATCTACACAAGTTCCTCTCTCAGTCACTCATCAACTACTTGAACCTCTGAGGAACTTGGGGTTAAGGTAAATTAGAATAAAACTGTCTGAAGAAGAGCAAGCCTTTCATGTCTTGAGAAGTTCTTGGGGTTTTAGAAATAACATCATTGCTTCTGTTCTCCAATTACTTTGACTTCTTCTTAAAAAGAATACTAACGTTCTGAAAGTCATAATACCAAGGTTCTACCTCTTCAAATAAGGACTTTTAAAAAATTGGTTTTTGTATGATTCAGTGTGAATTAAATCCCACAATGAAAAGGATTTTACTTTCTTAATGTAGATTTTAAAATACATAATTACTGATGTTTATAAGTAGATTTATTATACACACCGAAGCACCTTGCAAATTCTCGAATGGATCAGGTCATATTTTTCAGCCTTACTTTGAAACTTTAAGTCAAATAATTAAGGATTTGTTAAACATTTCTCTTAATATCAAGCTTTTCCATGTTGGGGCCCTCTTTTATAAGCAATCTTTTGTTTTCTCTGCTTGCTCAAAGTAGCTATGTTTGTTGTATCTGTTAGTATTTGCTCTATAACAAACACACTGGGTGCCTTCACACTTAGACTTGGCAATTATCACTCCTGTAAATGAGATATTACATAAGATAGGAAAAAGAACAGTATCATTCCGTATTAACAATTTAGAGCTGACTGCTTTTAAAATTTAGTGTTTTTAAAATAACCATTTATTTTTCCTCATGAGTCTATAAATCAGGTGGGCAGTTCTGCTGATCTGGCCAAGCTCAACTTATCTCAGCTGGGCACATTCAGTGTATCTGCTATCAGCTGGCTGGCTGGCTGGCTGGCTGGCTGGCTGGCTGTAGCAATGAATGGTGACAGCAGGCTGCCCTTAACTTTTTCACAGAGTAGCATCAGAGTTACAAAAGAACCAGCAGAACCGTGCAGAACTCTTTAAGACCTAGGCTTGGAACAACTATATTTCTACCACATTCTATTGGTGAAAGCAAATCACAGGGCTAGTCTAGATTCAAGTGGGTGAAGGAGCTGTAAATTATACTGCAAAGGAGTGTGACTGTAGGGAGAGGGGTGTGGGTGTGTGTTTTGTTTTGTTTTGTTTTGTTGTTTTGCAATTTGTCACAGTGATTGTAGGAATCAGGTGTATTTAAAATTCTGATCCTTCTGTGATATCGAATTGTTCATGAACCTTGCCTGTGGTGGAAAGACAGAACCATTGTGACAGAAGGATTAAAAACTTGTAATTTAGAGACTAACAAAGGTTCAGATTCCAGTTCCATCACTTATTTCTGCAATCCCGCAGAAGTTAATCTTCCTGATAGGCACTCAGTAATGATTGATTCACCTGAACCTCAGATTCTTTATGTATTTTAAAGAAAGGGCTAGGTAAATACAAAGCACTTATGTAACTGCTTTTATTATTGCAAACCTGGCTCCCACACTCCATTCAAGGTGTAATACTCAGTATCTTCCTTGAATTTAAAGGGAAGAGAAAGTGTGTTAGGGAAGGGAAGAGAAATATTTTACTAATTGTGGCCTCAGAATAAAGTGACCACTCACTGGGGGTATTTTCCTGTAAGAAAAGAATGGTTGAGGCTCAGAGTTAAGAGATGCAAATTCAAAAGTCTCCTTGGGGTAGGATTCTCTGTGATTCATTTGGTGAGAGGTGTAACATTAGACACAGTTCCAATGTAGGTTTCTTTTTTTAAAGAATTATGGTCCATCCTATACATACTGGGTGCCTTAATACAAGATTGGGCAATTATCACTCCTTTAAATCAGGTTTTACATAAGATAGGAAGAAGAACAGTATCATTCCACATTAACAATTGAAAGCTGACTGCTTTTAGAAAAGTAAAAGGGCCATATAGAAATAAAATCACATGAATTTCTTGTGTTAAACATAGTTGTCATATTCGGTGAGGACTAAACACCTAAATTCATCCCACTAGTAGTAGTAGAAAAGATGAAACATACACACACAGTACAACTAGATTAACTTATACAAAGGGCCAGATATCTCAGAATTCAGACAGTCAGAAATGTTGACTAGAGTTAATGCCTCTTTTAGGAGAGGTACCAGGTAAGTGTTCTCAAAGAACTGGAAACTGAGACTACCACCTCTGGCGTTATCTATTTGTGAACACAAGCAAGTCTGTGAATTTTTCTGCACTATAGCTACCTTTCATGTTTAATAATTATACATTCTTCTAAGAAAAGAAGCTAACATTTGGGTGTAATTTTTTATTAAGGATAAAATTTAGTGTAGACAATAAAGGCATTCGGCATAGAAGCCCTTACTTTTTTTGTTGTTTTTAAGTTAAACTGCCAGCCAACCTTTATGGATTGCAGTCTTTGCTTTTTTAATTGACATTTCCCAATTTCATTCATTTTGTATTTTTTTTTAAGAGACAGGGTCTCACTCTGTCACCAGGCTGGAGTGCAGTGGGGCAAACATGGATCACTGCAGTCTTGAACTCCTGGGCTCAAGCCATCCTCCCACCTCAGCCTCCCAAGTAGTTTGGACTACAGGTGTGCACCGCCATCCTTGACTTTCGTAGAGATGGGGTAGTGCTCTGTTACCCAGGCTGGTCTCACATTCCCGGCCTCAGGTGATGCTCTGGTCTCAGCCTCCCAAAATGCTGGGATTACAAGTGTGAGCCACTGCACCTGGCCCCCAATTTCAAAGACTACTTTCAACCATAAATCAACGGAAACTCCCTCAGACATATTTGGGATCCAAGGATATTTTCCCAAATGATTAATGCTAATTCATGTCAATACATTTTTGCAAAACCTACAAAAATGGACTACCAAAGAAAGATTCTTAATTTGGGAAAGACAGTTACTTGGAAAGAAGAGAAACTTGAGAGGCAAGTCGAGTTGAGTGTTCAGAAATGGGAGGATCATAAAGAGAGAGCCATAAAAATGTTTCTCCCTGTATTACCTGCTGATAGGATGTATCAATGAAGGTCTTACTAAGGACCTTATATCTTTTCAGTGCTGCACTACGTGCTCATAGGGAGGAAAGATAAATCATGTGTTTTTCCTGACCTCAAAGGAGCCTGTATCTGGCTAGAGAGACATGATGCAGACACATGAAATAATTAAGAAACAATTAACTGTAGCAGGTGCTAAAGAATATACCAAGAGGTCACAGAATGGTAAAGTGAGTGTGGGCTAAAGAATAGCCCAGAGCATCGTCAGATGGTTCTTCCTTATGCAAATTCACATTTCCTCTAGGTCAAGTATCATCCTGGCACCAGCAGATTCATAGGTAATGCCCTAAGGCTAGCCCAAGGCAAGTTGCAAAAGCCATCATATTGAGTCATGGCCTTTTTTTGGCGGGGGGGATGGCACCCCTTTCTTCTCTGCCAAATCAAGGAGTACAGTGCCCTCCTAAACCTGCTTTGTTTTAGTGGATTGTTAAAAAGAAGTGAATGAATTTATGCTTCGTTAGGGACAGGTTACAGTGGAATCCTGAGAAGTAAGGGGTATTTCTATTTAACAAATGACATAACTTGAAGGAATGAAATCATAAGGATGGAATTTCAGGCATTAATAAAAAGCTGATGAGCGATACTTTGAGACAAAAGAGGCTCCCCAGTGTAACTGAGATCACAGCACCTACTTCACACACACGGGAAACCAGTCCTATCTGTCTCTCCCATAGAGCAATGGCTGCCTTGTTTTTCCTCCCTCCCCCTATCGTTCATTCTAAATCTCCAGTCCTCCACTGCACCTTATCCAAACCCTGATATTCTTAAGTCACAGATGGTGAATCAATCAAAATTAGCGTTAAGAACTAGTGGTACATAACTACATCTGGAACGCAGTAAGAAAAATATGGATTTCTGTATGCTGTCTTCGCTCCCCACTCTTACCCCCATTTAAGAGTTACAGGATCAGAACCCAAGAATCTGAGATTTTTTTAAAGTCCCTAAAAATTTTGGATGATCACCCACATTTAGAACCACTGCTCTAAGAAGGACAATAAATATGCCAATAAATTCTGTTGCTAAGGAGGTGATTATGTGAGTTGGAACCCTGATAACATGAGGAGAATCCCACAATAGCCAAATAGTCCATGCCCTAGTTACATCATAATAAAGCCAAAAGCAGCAGGCCTACCTGACTTTCTCCAGAGGTCTGTCATGAACCTAGAGAGAAGGAACATGGACATATAGAGGTAGCTCTAGATGGAGAAGGGCACTAGGTGTCATGGAAATAATCATGTGCAAGAAGTAAAGAGGTGCTCTGAATGTCCTAGCCCTGCTTAGTTGTCTGTGTTCTCACTTGAGAATTTATCCACAATTCTTTCCCATTCTAACAATCTTTGGTTCCAGCTGCATTTGTGAAACAGCAAAAAGTTATGGTCCAGCCTCCTTCCACTGTATCATCTCATCCATTTATTTCTCCCACTACCCTTGTGTGTCAAACACTACCCTTGTGTGTCAGAAACTTTTTTGGCTTCCTGTGATTATCCAAGGTGTATGCCAACTTTTTTTTTTCTCCACATCTTTCAGCTTTCTGATGGGTAAAAAATTTCCTTACTTTGCTTTAGAATAATTCTCATTGGCATAAATCTAATTTTAGGGAGCCTCCCTTGAAAGCTAAATAACATTGATAATTTATGAAAATATAACATAGAGCATTATGCTTATTAGCATGTTAGTTTAAATAGAAGTGGTTCGTGAAAATTTTTCAAATGCCAAACCCTGTCCAGTGTTTTGTATTCTCCCAAATACTCATCCAGATACTATTCAGAATGTAACATGATTGTTTTGAAACAGGATTTTCCCCTAGTTTTTAAAAAAGGCACTTTATACATTAACCCTTATGTTCCTCTTTGATCAATTTTTCCAGTAGTTTAAACAGTTCTCAGGAAAGTAGATTTCTTACAGAAATTGTCAAGTGGCTCTGTGCTGTTAGCATGGGTACTAATCTTTTGGTTACTTTTCATATTTTTTATAATTTCTGGAATTTGACAACTTACTTCTAAATAAAAGTACATAATTTATATTAAAAATTTTGAATAACAATCTAATTTGTAAAATATATGTGAGCAGCGTGTATGTGTGTGATGTGTGCACATACAAATTATGTCTCTTAAAAATGTATCATGGACATCTTTCCATGTCCAAACAAATCTACCTCATTTTTTCTAATAGCCATATGGGTATACCATAATATATTTAACTAGGCCCCTATTAAAAGAATTTTGACTCTTTTGTAGCTATTATAGTGTTACAGTGTTGATCTGTGTATGTATCTTTGTATCTTTGTATATGTGTATGTGTATTTTCCCCCTAGCTGTTTCAGATTTCTCTTTAGTTTTAAATCTTAGAAAGGAAAGGTTTTGAAATTGTCTTAAGTGTTTTCAGAAGCATTAAATCATAGCTTTTTTACATTTTTCTTTTAAAAGTTTTATGTCATCTCTATGACTAACTTTCAGTAATTTGTTCTGCATAAAATTCCCGAAATCTTCCATTTAAAAATAGGTGGCATGACTAGACTTCCTCAGCTGAAAGACTGAGGTCCCGGGAAGGATTTTAGAGAAGCTGTGTTCAAATATAGCTGCTGAACTGATGTCCGCCTGGAGTCTGGCAAGGTGATTTGTTGAATCTAGTGTCTGCCTGCATGCCAGCATCTCTTTACTGAGATTTGTAGTTTTCATCACTTCATGGTAATCATCCCAAGTTATAAGATGGAGTCTCTAGAAAATCAGTAGAATATGAAGGCCCAAGTCACTTGGGAAAGAGAAACAGCAAACTATAGATACCAAATAAAACAGGACCTGCTAATTTTTTTCTTATTGTTTTTCTTTTTTTTAAGACAGGGTCCCACTCTTTCTCCCAGGCTAGAATGCAGTGGCTCAGTCATGGCTCACTGCAGCCTCTACCCCCAGGCTCAAGCAGTCCTCCTGCGCCAGCCTCCTGAGTAACTGGGACTATGGGCATGTGCCACCACACCTAGCTAATTAAAAAACCATTTTTTTTTTTTTAATGTGTGGAGATGGGATTCCACTATGTTGCTCAGGCTGGTCTCAAACTCCTGGGTTCAAGCAGTCCTTCCTCCTCAGCCTCCCAAAGTGCTTGGATTACAGGTGTGAGCCACTGCGCCTGGCTGTTGCTTACTTTTGATACTTTTTATACTTTCTGGAGGTTTATAATTTACTTGTAAATAAAATTGCATAATCTCTTATTTTCAAAAAATTTGAATAATATAGTGATTTGTAAAATACATGTGAGTGCATGCATGTGTGTGTGCATACAAATTATGTCTCTTAAAAATATATCATGGGCATTTAAAGAGTGAGGACCTCCGAAGGATTTTGTGGAAGCTGTGTTCAAATGTAGCTGCTGACCTGATGTCAGCCTGGAGCCTGGCAAGGTGAAGTGTTGAATCTAGTGTCTTTTTGACTCACTGTTTTTTGTTTTTTTTTTTTTTGACTCACTGTGTTTTGAAGCCCTGTCATTTGGGCTTAAAAAATAGATTTCTGTACACTGTCTCTCCTCCTTGCCCTCGCCCCCATTTAAAAGTTATAGGGGCAGAACCCAAGAATCAGAGTTACTAAAAACTCTCTAGAAAATTTAGATGATCACCCACCTGATCATGTCTTTTTTACTCACTATGTTTATAAGCCCTTCTTTTCCTTTGCTCCACTGTAAAACATTCCCCAAGCCAGTCTGAGGCTGAGGCAAATTTTTAACAATTTAAAATCTGGGGAAATTAATATAAATGTTGAATAATGATCATCCTGAAAAAACAATGAAGGTAGTAGCATAATACTTTATATATCAATAAAATGGCAAAATAAGACAGTTGTAGAAGTTGAAGGACAGAAAAGAGTAACTGAAGTTGAGAGCTTATCTTAACACATTTTTTGTATAATACCATAGGCACCATATATTTTTAAATTTTTTTATTTATTTCATACACATAGGAAACTATATGTATGTGTGTAAGAAATAACACCTCTTTGTACCTACCACCCAATTTAAGGAACAGCTCATTGCTATTACCTTTGGTGCTCGCTGGATGCCCCTTCCCAGTCACATCCCCCTCCCTTCCCACCTGCAGGACTATAATAGTAAATGTCATATTTTTTGCATTATTTTGCTTTGTTTTATGATTTTACTACCTATCTACATATCCCTAAATAATACATTATTTAGTTTTATATGTGTTAACTTTATGTTTTGGAATCACATGTAGTCTTTATTTTTTATTATACTTTTAAGTTCTAGGGTACATGTGCATAACATACAGGTTTGTTACATAGGTATACATGTGCCGTGTTGGTTTGCTGCACCCATCAACTCGTCATTTACATTAGGTATTTCTCCTAATGCTATCCCTCCCCCAGTCCCCCACCCACCAATAAATGTAGTCTTTATAACTTTTTTTAACTCAACATTGTAAGATTAATTCATGTAAACTGAAGCTTTTTTATAGATATCTTTGTTAAGCCTTTTAATGAATACAGTACATACCTCTCTCTCTAGTCCCATCAGTGGACACTTGGATTGCTTCCAGAGTTTTGCTATTTTGAACAGTGCTGCTGTGAAAATGTCTCCTGAAACACATTTATAAGAGTGTTTTTCCCCAAGGGAATTATACCTAGAAGTGGAATAACCAGATCATAAGGCATACACATCTACAGCTTCTACTAGGTAATGCCAAATTGTTTCCAAGCAGCGTTATAAGTGTTCTCATCAACTTTTTCTAGTGCTAGTCTTTTACATTTGTGCCAGTTTGGTAGGTGTGAAATATTTACATTTAGTTTTTCTTGGTACCATTTAATAGTTTTTTCAAAAAAATATTTAGAAGTCAAGGCAGTTTTTTGTTTTTGTTTTTATTTTTTGCTTGTTCTGTTTTAATGCAGACATTGAGATTAGGACTTGGAATAAACATTGGTTGCAAAGTTCCTAAAAGGAAAACTTTTTTTTGGTATTCTGGATCTTTTCTGGTACTGAATAAACCAAGTATGTTAAATTATACATGTGTAGTTTAGAAGTCAGAGCAGTAATTGTGATTGTTGAACAGAATGGCAGTAAAAAGTTTCTGAACAGTTGTACTGTACAAGGGACACCTGTTGTGGGTCAGTTTTAGCCTCCCCAACTTTTATGTTAAAAGTTGCAACAAGGTTTAAGGGCTTATGCTCGATAAACCGGATGGCGACCAGCTGTGGTAAAACACAGGGAACCCTTGCGAAGAATTTCAAAATTTACGCAGTAGTCCTCCTTATCTGCAGTTTTGCTTTCCAAGGTTTCAGTTATCTGCAGTCAACTGTGTTCTGAAAATATTAAGTGAAAAATTATATAAATAAAGAATCGATGAGTTTTAAATTTTATGCTGTCCCACCCATCCCACCTGGGATGTGAATCGTTCCTTTGTTCAGCGTCTCCATGCTGTAGGTGCTGCCTGCCCCTTAGTCACTTAGTAGCCATCCAGGTTATCAGATTGACTCTTCTAGTGTTACAACACTTGGGTTCAAGTAAGCCTTATTTTAGTTCATAGTGGCCCCAAAGAGCAGGAGAGGTGATCCTGGCAATTCAGATATGCCGAAGAGAAGCTGTAAATAGCTTCCCTTAAGTAAAAAATGAAAAGTCTAGACTTACATATAAAGAAAAGAAATCATATGCTGAGACTGCTAAGATCTATGATAAGAATGAATCTTTTATACATGAAATTGTGAAGAATGAAGAATAAATGCATGCTGGTTTTGCTGTCATATCTAAAACTGCAAAAGTTGCAGCCAATGTGCATAAGTGCTTAGTTAAAAGGAAAAAGGCATTTAAGGCAAGTATATGTAGTGTTTGGTACTACCTGTGATTTCAGGCATCCACTGGGGGTCTCCTGAATATAGGGGGAGACTGCTCTTTTAGTGTTAAATGAACACTAAGGAACAGAGGTGGGGAAGAAGTTGGAAAAGATTAGTTCAACAGTTTGAGTATAGGTAAACAATTATTTGAGAAAGAAGAAAAATGTGATTAGTATTTTACCTTAGCAGTAGTGGCATAGATAATAAGTTATAGTCACACAGAACTCTTAGCATTTACAGAATGTTCACATTTGTGATCCCGTTTAACAATAACTCTGAAAGAAAGGTATCATCTACCACTGTTTTATTGATAGAGATAAAAGGTAAGAGAGATGAAACATGTTGGCCAATGATACCCATCTGGTAAGAGACAGTGATGGGGTGTGACCCCAGGGCTCTTCTCGCCAAGCACAGGGTTCTTTTGCTTTATACTTTTCTGCCTCCTGATCACCGTGGCTGCAGTTTCTACTGTGGACAATGTCAACAAGCATTGATCCTCTGCCTTCAGCACTCTTATGTCTTAGTAAGGATTGGAAAGAAAAAGCCAGATTCCTGCCCAGGAGTTTACAGTCTGCAGGAGCAACAGAAAAGACTGATATGAAATATGAAGAGACCAAAATGATTTATAATAAGGTGCTAGACTATGTAGTAAAAATCTGCTTTAGCTCTAAGTCAAAAGCAAGAGCAGTCTTTTCAGAATGGAATAGAAATGTTGGAATTAAAGGAATTTTCAAAGTTCTGAATTTTTTTTCAAGATAAACACGTTTTATTTTGGTAATTATGGTATTACTAATTTGATAACCTTCAGGGAGCCACCTAATATTATAGAAGATATACATATAATGACAAAAGCAAACATTTTATTTTTAAGGACCACAATCTAATCTAAAACAAAATTTCCCCCTTTTCTGGTCTTTGGTTAATTAAGGACTTAGTTAAATATCAAAGAAAGACACATGGAAAACATTTAGTATTTTTCTATACTTTTGTTAATATCCTTCATGCCTTGCACAGGTACTTGCTATGGTCTAGATAATCCATGAAAATTTAAAGGACAGATTTTAACAACTATCTTGAATTGATAGATCTCTAGGATCAGATTGCCTTCACTCTCAGATGCAAAGCTTCCAACCACTTATAGGTTCCTGATATCTTGCTTTTATACAGACCTAATTTCTCTTTCTTTAAAGTTTGTTTTCCTCAGTTGCTATTTTTTTTGAAATAATGAGTCAGTAAAAATTTCCAAGTGGGAATTTTTGTGTTTCTGCATCTATCATGAAGCTGCTCAAATAAGTAGGTGTTTGAATAGGAGTAGAAACAGTAATAGGCTGAAGCAAGACCAATACAGCTTCAGCTAAATGCCGACCTTGCTAAAGGCTGGGAGGACCAGTGTGGTATTCTACAATATACAAGTCTGTAGCCAGTGTCCTTAATATGTTGGCTTCATGTCTCCTGACTCCCTTCTGTAAATATGCAGTTTAAGAAATTCAAGTTATTCTGCTCTAGAAGAAACATTTGCAAAATTAATGTATCCCCTCATTTTAAGTAAAGTTGGCTAAACCATAAAGACATATTTATAATTAGTGAATTTGAGAAGAATGATGATATGCATTATTCTTTGAAGTTAATATTTTTCAGGTCCTAAATAAACAAAAAGTAGGTTTCTTCTGTCTGGAGTGTATGCAAGGGGGTACCATCTTGTCCTTGCTTCCTGGATGCTATTCCAAGGTGCTATAAAGTCAGCTGAAGAGAACAATCGTAATACATTGATAGCATCCCTCAAAGTGTTTCTGAGCTACTTGGGAATCTTATTTGTGAATAGGTAGCAGAAAACCATCTTTGCGGGGCAGCATGGGCAGAAGGATTGGAGGGACTGTTACTATAAAGATCCACTGAACTGTTCAATATCTTAAACTAAAGAACTGGAAAGAGCCAGATTCCAGTTTAATCTGCTCTTCTATAAATTTTTAGCTTGGTTCATTTAAAACAAAAAAAACCTTGAAGATTGCCAGATTTTGAAGACATCTTAAAATAGGTGAACTCCAAGGTGCACTTTAAACTTGAAACTGGTAACTGAATACTCCTTCACCTTTTGATCTGATCGTGTCAAAATGAATGAGGAATTAGTGCTCTAGTAAGTTTGGAACAGAATGATATTAATGTGTTTTCTCATGATTGATTATTTTTTGCTTTTTAATAGATTAAACTTCACCGTAGAATAGAATTTCTCAATCTCAGGACTATTGACATTTTTTGACTGGATGATTCTTTGCCGTCGGGGCTGTTCTGTGTGTTGCAGGATGGTTAGCAACATCCCTGACACAGATCTTACTTTCTGTCTCTATGGATTTGCCTATTCTGGACATTTCATATAAATAGAATCATATATATGTGGCTTCTTGTACCTGGCTTATTTCACTTAATATGTTTTCAAGGTTCATCCGTATTGTAGCGTGTAACAGCACTTCATTTTCTTTTTGTGGCTGAATAATACTCTGTTATGTGGATATACTATCATATTTTTTTATCCACTCCTTAGCTGATGGACTTTTAGATTGTGTCCACTCTTTGGCTATTATAAATAAATAATGCTGTTATGAATATTCATATACAAGTTTCTGTGTAGACATATATCTTTATTTCTCTTGTGTAGATAACTAGGAGTAGAATTACTGGATCATATGATAACTCTATGTGTTACCTTTTGAGGAACTGCCAAACATTTTTCCACAGTGGCTGTATCATTTTACGCTCCCACCAGCAATGTAGAGAATTCTAATTTCTCTGTCCTTGCCTATATTTGTTACTGTCTTAGCCAACTGCTGTGGTTCGAATGTTTGTCCCCTCCAAAACTCATGTTGGAACATAATCCCCAATGTGGCAGTATTGAGATGTGAGGCCTTTAAGAAGTGCTTGGGTCATCAGAGCTCTGCCCTCATGAATGGGCTAATCCATTCATGAATTAATGGACTAATGGGTTATCACTGGATTGGGACTAGTGGCTTTATAAGAAGAGGAAGAGAACTAATCTAGTAAGCTCAGCCTTCTCACTATGTGATTGCTGCCCTGTGTCACCTTGGGACTCTGCAGAGAGTCCCCAGCAGCAAGAAGTTCTTCATCAGCTGTGGCCCCTTGATCTTGGACTTCCCAGCCTCCAGAAATGTAAGAAATCCATTTTTTTAAAAAATAAATTACACAGTCTCACGTATTCAGTTATACCAACAGAAAACAGACTAAGACTCCATCCTATTTGGTATGGGTATCCCATTGTGTTTTTTTATTTGTATCTCCCAAATGACTAACGATGTTGAACATCTTTTCATGTGCTTTTTGTTCATTTGTGTATTTTCTTTGAAGAAATGTCTATTAACATTCTTTGCCCATTTTAAAATTAGGTTGTCTTTTTATTGCTGAGTTGTTGGTAAGAGAGAGAGAGAGAGAGTGTGTGTGTGTGTATGTGTATGTATCTAGAATGTATGTGTATGTATATATGTAGATATATTCTAGATACTAGACCCTTATGAAATATCTAATTTGTGGACAATTTCTACCATTTAGAAGGCCATCTTTTCCCTTATTGATAGTGTCATTTGACTCACAAGTTTTAATTTTTATGAAGTCCAGTGTATTTTTTAATTCATGTTTTTGGCATTGTATCTTTAAAAAGTTGCCAGATCTAAGGTCACACTGATTTTCACCTATGTTTTCATCTAAGACTTATAGTTTTAGCTCTTACATTTAGACCTTTGATCCATTTTGAATTAATTTGTGTATATAGTGTGAAGTAGGGCTCTAACTTATTCTTTTGTGTAATGATACCTAGTTGTCCCAGCACCATTTGTTGAAAAGATTATTCTTTCCCCATTGAATGGTCTTGATACCTTGTTGAAATCAACTGACCATAAATATATGGACTCATTCCTGGACTCACAATTCTATGAGTCTGTATGTCTAGTCTTACGCCAGTACCACACTGTTTTGATTATTACATCTTTGTACAGAGTTTTGAAATTGGGAAATGTGATTCTTCCAACTTTATTCTTTTTAAGATTACTTTGCCTGTATTCCATGTTCATTGCAAATTCATATGAATTTTAAATCAACTCTCCATTTCTGGAAGAAAAAAACAGGCCATTGAAGTTCAGATAGGGATTGCATTGAACCTGTAGATAAGTTTGGGCAATATTGCCATCATAACAATTAGTAGGTCTTCCAACCCATAAGTACAAGACTTCTCTCCATTTCTGTAGATATTTAATTTCTTTTATTCATACTTCGTAGTTTTCAATATACAAGTCTTGTACTTCTTTGATTAAATTTATTCCTAAATATTTTGTTTTTGATGCTTTTATGAATTTGTTTTCTTAATTTTATTTTAAGATTGTTCATTGCTACTGATTAGTAATGCAACTGATTTTTGTGTGTTGATTTTTGTATCCTGCAACCTTGCTGAAAGCATTGATTAGCATAATACAGTTTTTAATAGATTTAGGATTTCTATATATAAGATCATGTCATATGTCTCTGCAGCTAGAAATAGTTTTACTTCTTCCCTTTCAATCTGGACACTTTTTACTTCTTTTTCTTGCCTAGTTGCCCTAGCTAGAACCTCCATTGCAGTGTTGAATAGCAGTGGTGAGAATGGGCATTTTTGTGTTGGTCTTCATCTTGGGGGAAAACCTTTCAGTTTAAATGTGTTGTGTGGTGTTCATAGTTGTCCTTTATCAGATTGAGAATGTTCCCTTCTGTTCCTAGTTTGTGGAGTGTTTTCTTTTTGTTTGTTTTAATCAGGAAAGGGCGTTAGATTTTGTCAAATGCTTTTTCTGCAGCTGTTGAGATTTTTGTGTTTTTTTAATGGTCTTTTATTCTTATGGCTTATCACATTAATTGATTTTCATATGTTAAACAAACCGTGTTCCTGGGTTTCATCTCAATTGGTTATGGTTTATAATCCTTTTTATATACTTGTAGATTCAGTTTGCCAGTATTTTGTTGAGGATGCTTGCATTTATATTTATAAGGGATATTGGTCTGTTATAGCTGACCAGTAAGTATAGTAAACTGTATAGCTTACTAAGTGTTCCCTCTGTTTTTGGGGGGAGTTTGAGAAGAAAGATTGTTGGTAATTGTTCTTTAAACATTTGGTAAAATTCACTAGTGAAGCCATCTGGGATCTTCTTTGGAAGATTTTTGATTACTATCTTAATGTCTTTATTTGTTTGTTATAAGTCTATTCAGAATTTTTTCTCCTTGAGTCAGTTTTGACAGTTGGTTTAGGCATTTGTTCATTTCACATAGTTATCTAATTGGTTAGCATGTAATTATTCATAGTATTCCTTTATAATCTTTTTTTTTTTTCTGTAAGGTCAGTCATAATGTTCACTCTTTCATTTCTGATTCTAGTAATTTAAGAGTCTTCTCTTTTTTCTTGGTCAGTCTAGCTAAAGTTTTGTCCATTTTCAGTGAAACAGCCCTTTTATTTTATTTTATTTTATTTTATTTTATTTTATTTTATTTTATTTTATTTTAGACAGTTTCCATTTTTTCTCCCCTAAAGTGCAGTGGTGCAATCTCGGCTCACTGCAGCCTCCGCCTCCCGGGTTCAAGTGATTTTCCTGCCTCAGCCTCCCGAGTAGCTGGGATTACAGGCGCCTGCCACCATGCCTGGCTAATTTTTTGTATTTTTAGTAGAGATAGGGTTTCGCCATGTTGGGCAAGCTGGTCTCAAACTCCTGACCTCAGGTGATCCATCTGCCTTGACCTCCCAAAGTGCTGGAATTACAGGTGTGAGCTACCCTGCTCAGCCCAGCTTTTTTTGTTTTTTGTTTTTGTTGTTGTTGTTTTTTTTTTTAACCTACTCTTGTTTTTCTGTTCTCTATTTCACTTATTTCTACACTGGTCTTTATTATTTTCTTCCTTGTGCTTGCTTTGGACTTAGTTCTTCTTTTTCTAGTCTCTTAAGGTGGATAATTCAGTTCCTGATTTGAATTCTTTCTTCTTTGTAAGGCGGTCATTTACTGCTATGAATTTCCTTCTCAGAAATGTATATGCTTTCACTGCATCCCATAAGATTTGGTATGTTGTATTTTTGTTTCCATTTGTCTCAAGGTATATTCTTCTGATTTCCCTTGTGATTTTTTTTCCTGTCTAACCCATTTATTATTTAGGAACTTGTTGATTTCCACATATCTGTGAACTTTCCAGATTTCCTTCTTTGTTAATTCTCAGTGTCATTCTATTGTGGTCAGAGAATATACTTTGTATGATTTCTATCTTTTAAAATTTATTTGGCTTGTTTTATGACCTCATATATTGTCTGTCCTGGAGGATGTTTCATGTACACTTGAGAAGAATATATATTCTGCTTTTGTTGGGTAGAGTGTTTGACAGGTGTGTTGGTATAAGTTGTGTTCAAATCTGTTTCCTTCAGATTTTCTGTCTAGTTGTTCTGTCTGTTGAAAGGGGGATATTGAAATCTACAACTAATATTTCTGAATTGTTTATTTTTCTCTTCAATTCTGTCACTTTTTACTTTATGTATTTTGAAATGCTATTAGGTGCAAGTAAGTTTATAATTATTATATCTTCTTGATAGATTGATTCTTTTATCATTATACAGTGCCCTATAAGCACAATTTTTATCTTAAGTCTATTTGTCTAATATTAGTATAGCCACTTCAGCTTTTTTTTGTTTACTGTTTGCATGGAACGTTTTTTGCTTTTACTTTCTGTTTGTGTTCTTGAGTCTAAGGTGAGTCTCTGTAGATAGCAATTGGATCTGCCAATCTTTGCTTTTTATTTGGGGAGTTTAAGCCATTGACACTTAATATAATTATTGATGAGGAAGATTATTTCTGACATTTTGCGATTTGTTTCCTTTATTTTGTGTCTCTTGTTCTTAAATTCTTCCATTACTACCTTCTTTCTT
Source organism: Theropithecus gelada (assembly GCF_003255815.1). Taxonomy (NCBI): domain Eukaryota; kingdom Metazoa; phylum Chordata; class Mammalia; order Primates; family Cercopithecidae; genus Theropithecus; species Theropithecus gelada. Next base: position 139,661,920 of record NC_037673.1, on the reverse strand, counting down.
TTGTTCTACATATTTTCTAGTGTAACAATTTTAATTTCTTGGTCCTTTCTTTTGTTGTATATTTTTAGTTATTAGTGCTTGCCATGGAGATTTTATTGGCATTTTAACAGTCTAGGTTGGACACAGTGGCTCATGCCTGTAATCCCAGCACTTTGGGAGACTGAGGCAGGAGGGTCGCTTGAGTCCAGGAGTTCAAGACTAACCTGGGCAACTTAGTGAGATACTGTCTCTACAAAAAAAATACAAAAATTAGCCAGGCGTGGTGGTGTGTGCCTGTAGTCCCAGATGCTTTGAGAGGCTGAGGTGGGAGGATAGCTTGAGCCCAGGAGGTTGAGGCTGCAGTGAACTTTGATCACACCGCTGCACTCCAGCCTGGGCACCAGGGCAAAACTAGCTCAAAGAAATGAAGGAAAAAAAAATCTAATTTAGATTAATACCAACTCAACTTGAACAGTGTATAAAAACTTTGCCTCTGTATACCTCTTCTGCTTCAACTCTGTGCTGTTATTGTCATAGATTTTCATCTTTCTACACTGTGTGTTTATCAATATAGATTTAAAATCATTGCTCAATAGTTGTCTTTAGAGTCTGACAACTGGACTTCATAGACAAAGACTTAAAATCAGTGGAGAAAAGGAGATACAAACAAAAGATGCATTTTTATTGTCTTGTATGTTTACTTATGTAATTCCCTTTCCTGGTGTTACATTTCTAAAGGTGAAGTCGAGTTATTCTGAGTGTCCTTTTGTTTCAACCTGAAAGACTTCTTTTAGCATGTATTGGAGATATGCTAATGGTGGACTCTCACAGTTTTTGTTATCTGGGAATATGTTAATTTATCCTTCATTTTTGAAGGATGGTGTTGCCAGGATGCAGCATTCTTGGTTGACATGTAATTCTTTCAGCATTATGAATATGTCATCCTACTGTCTTCTGACCTCCATGGTTTCTGATAAGGAATCAGCTGTTAATCTTATTGAGAATCACTTGTTTTTGCTTGTCGTGCTACTTTCAAGATTCACTCTTTGCCTTTAGCTTTTGATAGTTTGATTGTGATGTATTTAGGTGTGTACTTTATTGGTCTGTTCTACTTGGAGTTTGTTGAGCTTTGTAGATGTATTTCATCACATTTGGCAAGTTCTTTTGCCACTATTTTTTTTAAAATAATCTTTTTGCCCCTTTCCGCTCCTTCTGTCACTCTGATTATTTGTATGTTGCTTTGTTTGATGGTGTATGAGAAGTCTCTGAGACGCTGTCCAGTTTTTTTTCCCATTCTTTTTTCTTTCACTTCCTCAGACTGGATGGTCTCAGTTGATCTCTTTGAGTTCATGGATTTTCTCTTCTCCAGCTGACATCTGTGAGGTGAATTTTTTTCTAGAGAATTTTTCATTTCAGTTATTCTACTTCAAAATTTCTATTTGGTTCAATTTTATCATTGCTATCTATATTATTCTCACCCTAATGAGATACTGTTTTACACTTCCCTTTAGCTCTTTAGACATAGTTTATGTCACTGAATATATTTAAAATAGCTGATTTTAAGTCTTTGTCTATGAAGTCCAGTATGTGGGCTTCCTCACGCATAGTTTCTGTTGATTTCTTTCTCTTCCTGTATACTTTGTTTCTTTGTATACCTTGTAATTTTTATTGTTCACTGGACATTTTGAATATTATAGTGTGACAGCTCTGGCAGTCAGACTCTCTCCCCTCCCCAGTATTTGTTGTTGGTGAGTATTGTAGATGTTTGTTTAGTGACTTTTCATGGCTAATTCTATAAATGTTATTCTTTGAAGATTGTGGGCACCCCAAAGTCTCTGTTTTGTTAGTTTAGTGGTCACCTGATAATTAACAGAGATTTCCTTAAATGCCTAGAAGCAAAATATCTTCCAGTCTTTGCCCATGGCCTCTGTGTATGCATTAGGACAGGCCTTGAACTCTTACCCAGGAAGATTACAACTCTGCCTTAGCCTTTACTACCAGCTTCTGCAGAACATCAAGGTCAACAGGTGGTGAGAGTTTGGAGCCTACTCCCTCTTTCCTGAGCATATACACAGCCCTGCTTATGCATGTGGCCCTCTAGATTTCCAGGAATATGCTGGACCCTTTCAAAGCCCTTATAGACTCCCCAGCTTTTCCTCCCAACCTTTAGACTAGTCTATTGTTTTCTTCAACAGTTACCTGCCAGGCAGCAGCAAACTAAGACATTAGCATAAATGTTTTCAACTTCTCCACCCGCAATGTGCCCCAGTGAAGCACTAAGCCAGTTCTAAGTTAAGCAAAATAAAGACAATCCTTTTGAGGTGTTCTTCCATGGAGTCACCAGACAGGTAAACCAAATAATTAATTACAAGTCTTTGGCTGGGCGTGGTGACTCATGCCTGTAATCCCAGTACTTTGGGAGGCCAAGGTGGGCAGATCATGAAGGCGGGTGGATCATGAAGTCAGGAGATGGAGACCATCCTGGCTAATGTGGTAAAACCCCGTCTCTACTAAAAATACAAAAAAATAGCCTGGCATGGTGGCAGGCACCTGTAGTCCAAGCTACTCAGGAGGCTGAGGCAGGAGAATGGTGTGAACCTGGGAGGCGGAGCTTGCAGTGAGCCAAGATGGTGCCACTGCACTCCAGCCTGGGCGACAGAGTGAGACTTCATCTCAAAAAAAAAAAAAATTACATGTCTTTGTGAAAGAGGCCCATTCTGCTGTCTTTCATACCAGGAATATGGAATGTGGACTGTTATTTTCATGGCTACTGCTAAGCTGGGGATCAGGGGATAGATGGGACTGGGTAAAACACCACGGAGTTTGCTGTTCTTACCAAGAATTAGCTGGGGAAGTTTATTTTTGTTTTTCAATAAAAATTCCCTGGGCTGCTTCAAGCCTTTGATTAATTTTCAGGTTCTGAAAAAGTTCAGTTTGACAGTTTTTGCCCTTTTTATTTGCTTTTATGGATGTGTTGAACTTGGAGTTCTTTATTCCACCAGTTTTGCTGACATTAATTGTTTTAAAAGCACTTTTTGTAAAACCCAAGTGTTGTCTCTCTCAAGGCTTGCCAATAATTAAAAATACTCTTACTCCCCTTTGATTTTGGAAATGAATTCCTATTGACCAAAATTCAATACTAGAGGTCTTTCAAGCTGTTTTACCATTTATCTAAACTTTAGAATCTAATGATTCCTGTACATTGTCTGACATGCTGGTGGTCCTCAATTGTCGTAAGTTCAACTTTGGAACAAATGAACTTTTTGTGTGCAAGTTGCCGATTGTTTAGAAATTACAAATTAATGCCCCCTCCATTGAACTGTTACTCGTGGGACATCTAGGAATTTCTTATAGCAGCTGACAAATATTTCAAGTCACTGCCTGGTAGTACTGTCTACCAGGCAACAGCTTCAGTAGTAGAGCCATCTTTATCTATACGGCAGTGTTTGAGCAATTGTTTACTGGTGTTTTCCTAACTACTCAGAAGAACTATCAGGGATTATAGAGGTAGCTCAGAGAGTTGGGTGCAAGTAGAGAAATCTACCCAGCTTATATCACACATCTTATTTCTAGAGAAGCCTTCCTTTGAAGAAAGAGTTCTAAGGTTTAAAAAATTACCTTGAATGCCACTTATATTGCATTTTAATTTTATTTTAGAGAAATTAATGGAAAGTAGAAAAATTAAGGTACTGATAACTAGTGTTCAGAATGTTGGTTAAAGCGTCTGGCAATTAATTTTTTATTTCCTTTTTGAATTTTATTAAAATTTAACAATTTTCAGTTTATGCTGTAATCCAGACCAAGGTTTCAGTGTGATGAAGTTAATGCCAGTATTGCTGCTACCTATTTTGTCTTTAGTCATTCATCCATGCTTCCTACCTATACTGAATAAGCTAGCTTAATCTAACATTCAAAAAAGAAAGCTGTTGCCTAAGTTAAGAAAAACAGTTCTGAACTGTTTTCTTTTTTTTTTTTTTTTTTTTTTTTTTTTTTTTTTTTT